>NC_092761.1:31462653-31768018 GCF_047496795.1 Chiloscyllium punctatum | reverse complement strand
TAAAATCTTTGCGAAGACCAAACCGTTCTAATGTACAGAAGAGATCCGGCCACTGAACCCAATCAAATGCCTTCTCTCATCTAAAGAGATCAATAATCCCTGGGCAGATTGTTGTTGACACTCTTGGATCATATTGAGTAAATTCTTAACATTGTAGGAAGATCTGCCGCCCTTTTTAAAGCCTGTTTAGTCCTCTTTGGTAATGGAAGGCAGCAAAGTTTCTAGCCGTAATGCATGGGTTTCAGACGGGATTTTGAGACCAACATTTAAAAGTGAGATTGGCGTGTAAGAAGCACAATCCTCTGGGGTCTTCATTTCTTCAGCATCAGAGAGATATGAGCCTCTCTAAAGAATGGAGGGAGGGATTTGTGACTGTGTGACTGACGGAACACGTTAAACATCAGCCCTGACAATAGGTGTATAAATTAATTATAAAACTCACTAGGAAATCTGTCAGGAACGCGCACCTTTACATTCTGAAGCTGTTTCACACCCTCCTGCGCTGACAATGGTGCATAAAGGCACAACACTTATTCAGGGGCAACTCTTGGAAGACCCAGCTTCTTGAAAAATGCTTCCATCTTAATCCATCTATCCTCAAAATGTTCAGGCTGAAATAATTCGGTGAAAATCTCGGACAGGAGGCATTAATCTTTTTGGAATTGAAGGTAAGGATCCCAGTACCCTCCCTAATTGAGGTAATGGCTTAAGAGGGGCGTTCGTTTTCCTGGCATGACAGAATAAATACCTGCCTGGCTTATCACCATGTTCAAACAGCCTTTGTTTTGCAAAAGTAAGTACCTTCCTGGCTGTCTGTGTGAGCGTGGAATTCACTGTAGACCAAAGCATTGTGATCCTCTGCAGCTTAGCCACTGAGGGTCTATCATAGTCTGCACTCTCGGCTGGCCTCAGCTCTGCCTCAAACCAGCGTTCGTGCTCTCCTTTCTGCTGCATCCTAAGGATTAATTAATGCCTCGGCAGAAGCCTTAGCAATTTCCCATCGAATGGATGGTTTACTGGTTAGATCTGAATTAATGGCTAAGAAAGATCTGAATTCATTGCAGTGGGTGGCACGGTGGCACAGTGGTTAGCACTGCTGCCTCACAGCACCAGAGACCCCAGTTCAATTCCTGCCTTAGGTGACAGTTTGTGTGGAGTTTACACATTACCCCTGTGTCTGCGTGGGTTTTCTTCGGGTGCTCCGGTTTCCTCCCACAGTCCAAACATGTGCAGGTTAGGTGAATTGGCCATGCTAAATTGCCTGTAGTGTTAGGTGAAAGGGTAAATGTCAGCGAATGGGTCTGTGTGGTCGGTATGGACTTGTTGGGCCGAAGGGCCTGTTTCTACACTGTAAGTAATCTAATCTAAATACTCAATTAACCAACTAGTCTTAATACGAAAGAGATTGATTCGCTAGTGTCTCGAAGCTGTTATATTGCCCTTAATCTTAATCAATAAGTAAACTGCTTCATGGTCAGAAATGGTAATATTCCTAATTGTGCAGGATGCCACCGAATCTAAGATTGTTGCAGGAATGGGGAAGATATCAAACCTCGTGTGGCATTTATGCCGGTTAAAGAAGAAAATAAAACCCCTACTTGTGATGTGGATCTGCCTCCAGATATCCACCAGCTCTGTTTCTGCACACAAATCCACTAATTGCTTACATTATAACGAGGGTATTGGGGCACCTTTGGACATTCTGTCCACCGTGGGGTCTATAAGACAGTTGAAATCTTCTACAATAATGTGCCACGATGCAAGATAACTGAATTTGGAAAATGCATCTACCAGGATTTTAAGAGGGTGCGCCGGGGGTGGGTGGGGAGGGGGTGCAATAAACATTCAAAATACTGTATTATTTACCATAGTTCAAGGCTTTGGGGATTATGAGCCTCCCGTGAGTATCAAATACAATCTAGTAGGTTAAATGGAAGATTTTTTTTAACCCATTATGGCTTCTCCCCAACTCGTAATATGAAAAGAGGAGAAATAAACCCGATCAAACGCGACCTGCTGGAAAGTCAAATGTTCTTTGTCATCAAGGTGCATCTCCTGCAATAGGACAACATCCACCCTCTCTTTTTAAGACTAGAAAGTAAAATTTTCCTCTTTTCTGGCTAATGGCTCCCCTTAATGCTCCAGGTAAACCATTTAAGCACATCATTACCCAGAACACACTGTAGCAGCATTTGAACTTGAGAGACGAAGAACTCGAATTACTGATCATTAATAAACAAAGTCTCATAGAGCTTAAAAACTACACAAACTAAAACTACTACAACTGCCAAATCTCAAATCTTTCCAAAACTAAGCATTTTAAGTAAATGGCTGGGATGGAGTGGGTGAGGGAACCACTTTGCCCGTGCTGTGATGCAGAGCCCAACAAAGCAGACCTTCCAGATTGCTACCATCTTGAATTTCCCCTTATCATTTTATCGATATTATCATTTCATTTTGCATTTTATTCCTGGATGTGCTGGAGCAGTGTGATTTTTTTTACCACTGTCAGCATTTCCCCAACACTGCACATTCCTGCCATTCCCCGATAATCCCTGACTCCGTTATTCTTTATGAACATTCTGTCTGTGCCTCAAACATATTCAATATCTCTGCCTCCAAAGCTCTGCAGGGAAGAGATTTCCAAATACTCTCACCATTGAGAAAACAAAAAATAACTTCATCTGTGTATGAGATTATTTTTGTCTCCTTACCTGAGAAAGGATATAATCAAATTGGAAGCAGTTCATAGATATTTCACTTCATGTATTCCAGGGATGAGGGTCTTATATTATGAAGGCTTTCACAGGTTACTCTTGGAATGAGAGGTGATCTTATTGAAACATACAAAACCTAGAGGAGAGCGATCAGATAGATACCCACTGGGTGTTTGTATAGTAAAACTTCTTGTTGTTTTTATAGAATCTCGACATTGTGGAAGCAGGGCATTCCGTCCATCAAGTCCACTTGACCCTCTTAATAGTATTACCCCACCCCCCCCCCCCCCGGACCTGCCCACCCCCCCACTCTATCCATGTAACCCTGCATTTCCCATGACTAACCTATCTAACCAACACATCCCTGGGCGCTATAGACAATTTAGCATAGCCAATCCGCTCTAAGCTGGATACCTTTGGACAGTGGGAGGAAACCCACACAGACATGGGGAGAATGTTCAAAATCCACATCGAGGGTTGCCCGAGGTTGGAATTGAACGCAGCAACTTGGTGATTTGAGGTAGCAGTGCTAACCACAGATCCACCATGCACATCCGTTAGTTCTATTAGTTACTTGTGGCTGACTGAAGAAATTTTCCTGACTTGTTCCTGTCACTGAACCCGACTCAGTCTGAGAACTTTATCATCGGCCATATCACCAACCTGGTTACATTTCAAATTATGTGTCAGCAGTGAAGGAATGGGACGAGAAAAGGAAACAGTGACACCTTCCAACCTTCGTCAGAGCAGGAATTAGGAGAAATACACAAAGTAGGATTTCAGTCAAGTGTGAATTCTCTTACCCAGAAGTTTGGGATGGCTGGATCTTTAAATTAAATCTAAGCTGGCTTTGTCTGATTTTCCATGGACAGGTGAATCAGGGATAATGGTGCATGGAAAGAAACGTGCAGCTGGGATCACAATGAGATGAGCCATGACCTTATTTATTCGTGGAGTAGTGTCAAAGGGCCGAATGGCCCACTTGTGTCCCTCAGCCCTATGTTCTGATGTTCCATTCAGCCCTCAGACATGCTAAACAGCGGCCGATCGAGGCCACTCCGATGGTTAGGTGGAGTTTTGGAAATGTACTTGGAAAATCCAGACTGGATCAGGAAGTGACCACCACCCCCACCCCCAATCCCTGTTTCCAGGCTTCCCCTCTTTGTAACTTCTGCTCCAGATGTGGGTCATGTTGCAGACCCAGATACGCTGGGAATACAGCTACATACCCCACCTAGGGTTAAAACAACAAATCCTCTGTTCTCCCTGAAAGCAATATTGTACAACACAATTTCTAGCAAAATAACCCGTTCCTTTCCAAAAGCATAACATGTGAAATTAATAAATAGGAACAGGAGTAGGTCAATCTGCCCCTCAAGATAACCCTATCATTTAATAAGAATATGGCTGATCTACTCCAGGGCTCAACTCCATTCTCCTGGCGACTCCTTGTATCCCTCCACACCTCTCTGGGTTAGGGAATTCCAGACATTCACTACCTTCGGAGAGAAGACATTACTCTTCATCTCAGATTGAAATCGATGTTCCTTATTCGTTATCTATATCCTCGAGTTCGACACTTTGCCAAACAATGGAAACAACTTCTCAACATCTACCTTCTCCAACCCCTTCTGTGTGTTGTATGTTTCAGCAGTATCACTCCTCATTCATTTAAACCCCAATGAATTATCGCCTCACCATCTTAGAGATTCTCAATAACACAACCCTTTCATCCCAGGAAACCCCCTAATGTACCAACCGAGTTCCTTGCTGCATCAGCGAGCTGACTTTATGTTTCAGACACAGAAAGACTCCAATGCCTTTACTGTTCCTTTTCTGGAAGTCCTCTCCATTAAGTAACTGCCGGCCTTTTGATTCTCAGTGTCATCCTCAAACTCGGATGTATATTGTACTCAGCTCCCTCCTTCAGGCTGTCAGCTTAGATTGCAAATAACTGATGCCATCAGACTGATATTTGTGGTACTCCAACAGATACACATTTATCATAAAGATCCATTAATCCTGACTCCCCTTCCTTCACCCACATCTCCTTCGCCCCCCCTCCTTCCCCACCCTCTCCTTCCCCATCTCCTTCCCACTTCCTTCCCCCCATCTCCTTCCCCCATCTCCTTCCCCCTATCTCCTTCTCCCTTATCTCCTTCCCACTTCCTTCCCCCCATCTCATTCCCCCCTATCTCCTGCCCCCTTCATTCCCCCCATCTCGTTCCCCCTTCCTTCACCCCTCTGCTTCCCCTATCACCTTCCCCCTTCCTTCTCCCGATCTCCTTCCTCCTTCCTTCCCTCTATTTCCTTCCCCCATCTCCTTCTGCCCATCTCCTTCCCCCTTCCTTCCCCTTTCTCCTTCCCCCTTCCTTCCCCCATCTCCTTCCCCCTTTTTCAATTAAACAAATGACTATGGATACTGGAAATAAAAATACAAAAAGCTTTATAGAAGGTTCACTGGAACTGGAAGTTTAGCTCTGCATTCACTCCAGAAAATTCTGCAACGTCTTTAGCCATTTCTTCAGCAATTTTTGTTTGTTGAACAATTTCCAACGACATATTGTCAAAGATGCCCAAACATCCTGTCCATCATGGAGAGCCGTACACGGGGAACTGAACAGCAACACATGGTGACAAGTTCCATGACTCTGAAACTGCATAAGTCTGGCATCACTGATACTGCAGAGCTCTGATTCATGGTCAAGGGAAAAAAAACAGAAGGAAACACATTCATTTTAAATACAGAAGATTGCATTACTGAAAGGAAAAGATTCAGATTAGTACCTTAAATGGATATAGTTTATGTAATAAATTGGAGGCATCACACAAGGAAAATCTTCCAGCAGAATGAGAATATGAAAATGGAAGTATTTCCGCATCAGAAACCAGAGTAGGTCACTGAGTACAGGGCTGATGGGTGAATGGGTCTCGGTGTGAACTGGGGCCAGTCAGTAGTATTTAATTGTAGATATTGCAGCTAAAACTGGGTTATCATCTGATGCTGTAGATTTCAATGACAATCTGTAACTTTTGCCCCCGGATAGTCCATCCGTCTACCATTTCCATCAAGCCGATCCATGGGTCAGTGACGAGTGTAGGTGAACATGGTCGGGTCGGAATCACGTGCACCTAAAGCTGATGACAATCCATTAAAGCTACCGCACTTGACTGGTTACACTATGAACAGCAGGACTAACATCTGATACAGACAGAGAGATGAGCCCAAGACTAACAAATCAGATCTAAGCTCTGTCGTCCTGTCAAATCCATGGATAAAAGTCGATGAACCATTAAACAACTTACTGGAGGAGAGGATTCCACAAATATCCCCATCCCAAATAATGGAACAGCCCAGTGCATCCATGTAAAAGACACAGTATCTGCACCATCCTCAGTCAGAAGTGTTGAGTCGATTATCCACCTCACCCTCAATATGATACTCTCAGAATCACAGATGCCCGTCTTAATCAATTCATTTCACTGCACGTGACATGAAGCAACAGCTGAACACTGTCGATATGACAAAGGCATTTGGCACTGACACCATTCCTGCAATAGGACTGAGGACTTTTGCTACACAACAAGCCGTGTACCTGAGGAAGCTGTTTCATTCCAGCTCCAACTCTGACATCTCCCTGGCAATGTGGGTAATTAGCAACTGCAATCCTCACTTTCTCCTAATGTGGGTAATTACTCAACTATGCCCCATCCCCTAAGAAGGGAATAATTACAATCAGACCAATTACCACGCCCTCAGTCCCATCACGATAGTCAAATTGGTTGGGGTTATTTTTGAAAGAGCTGTCACACAGTACAAAAAATAATCGGTTCAGTGTGGTTTCCGATAGGCCCCATGTGGAGATGGTGCTGTTGTGGAATTGTCATTGGATTGCTAATCCAGACCAGGATAATTCTCTGACAACTGGTGCAAGTTAAAAAACAATTAATAAAATATCGAGATCTAATACCTGGTGTCAGTAATAGTGATCATTTGTTCAATGTCGATTATAGACGATGATCTCCTTCCCCAGTATACGTCCAGGAAGTGAATCTCCCGTGCTTTCCTGGTCTGACGTAAAAGTGACTCCAGACACACAGACATGTTATAAACTCTTCAATGGTCTCTGAAACGGCCAAGCAAGGCACTCAATTGTATCAAACTGCTGCGAGGTTTTAAAGGATAAACCCAGAGAGAACACCCGGCACCAGCCTCGTTATCAGAAAAGGGAACGGGAAACACAATCCTGTAGACCCTGCAGAGACCTCCTTCCTAACAGCTGAGAGCTTGTGGCAACATTTCCAGAGCTTTCCCACACACTGCACAGAAGCATCGGGAAAGGAATACATCATACAACTTATTGAGTTTCCCTATTCTAGTTAATGGCCGAACATCTCCTCAATGCAGTTTTCCCCATATAATATTCATAACCCTTAATATGTTTAAACATTGTGAACCATAAAATGAGAACTGCTGTAGTCCATTCAGCCCATCAGTTTGCCCCTCCATTCTACGTACAGGCAGTTCACCGATAACACGTGTTGATTAAATACAATTTGGCTGCAATGCAATTAATGAACCTTTTTCTATAAAGTGAACTCGTGTTCACTGTGATGCGATTCCTTGCCACGACACCAGCTGAACAGCAAACCTTGCCTCAAGATCCCTCTGTCTACAAAAGGTACAATCAATGTGTTCAGCTAAAACAGGAATGCAATCCGATCTTCAGGCCTTGAAACTGAGCCTGAAACTGGGAATTGTAGTTTATATTTAGAAACAACTTTATTTCAAACTGTGGGGAGAATCTTGGGGAGAACTGGAATTCCCCATCGGCATCACATGGTCACTCAGCCTCCGCCCACTTTCTGGTGAAGATTGTGGTGAAAGGTACAGTGCTCTAGTGAGTGACTGTCGTGTGAAAGCGTTACATTTACAGCACTGTTCCATTACAACATGTAATTTAAAGATTTATTTAGACTGTCCGAATGTGTGTTAGACCAAATTTAATTTTTGGTTTTTACTGATTCGGCACTTACCCTCTTTTATCCAAAGACCCCATTATTAATATTGCACAATTTTCTACAACACAGTGTTGCAAAGGAACACATTTACTGCGTTATTAGAGAACAACTTGGAATGATAGCTGATTTTCTATCTTCACACCAAACTCCTGCTCTCTCCCTATCCCTTTAGTTTCCAGAAAGCCTTATTTATATTCAGGCCCTTGATTTCCACAGCCTGATCTGGGAGAGAGTACCCCTGGTTCGCCACTCTCTGAGTGCAGGCATTTATTCTCATCTCAATGCAAAGTGGCCTGTCTGTACCTAGTATTGTGGCCCCTTGTTTTAGACGTCCCAGCCACGGGAATTGCCATCACTGCTTTTAATCTGTCTCGCCCTGTCAAAGTGTTATATATTTCACTGAGATTTCCACTCATTTTCCTAAACCCCATGGAATACAGGTCCAGTCGCTCCAAACTCTGCTCCCACAACAAGTCTGTCATCCCAGAGATCAGTCTGGTCATCCTTTACTGCTCTCCCTCAATGTCAGGTTTGTCATCTGTTAGGAAAACAGACCAAAACTGCACACAATACTGCACAATGTTCGAGATGGGGTCTCACCAAGGCCCTGTACAGCTGCATAAGATACACTTACTCCTTTACTCAAATCCCCCTGAAATGAAAGTGAATACAGCATTTATCTTCCTACCCGCTTTCTGCTCCTGCAATATTGCTTTCAGTGACTGTTCTACAGGGAGATCCAGATTCCTTTCAAAGTTACAGTTCTCCACTTGCTGGGCCTAGATACTATAGTCAGCGTGCCAATGCCATTCCCAGTATTGACCTCTGGCTTCAGAACTCACTGCCCTACATGGACTCGGCGGGCTATACAGAAATGAACAAAAATGCAGCTTTAGTTCATTCATAGAGCAACATTTTTCAACCACTCCTTTTTCAAATGAGAGGCTGCCATTCTATTTTTCCCATCAAAGTACACAACATCTCATCTCCTTCATTACTCTCCATCTGCCACGTATTTGCCCAGTTATTCCATTTGTCTCAATCACCTTGGAACTTTTTTACATCCTCCTCATCCACTCAAAGGCTGACATCGTTTAGTGCTGTCAGCAGACTTGGGAATATTGCAGTTTCGCTCCACACCCAAGATATGATGTGTATTGGGAATAGCTGGAGCCCAAGCCATGATCCTTTCTATATCCTCCCAGCCTTCCATTAAAAAAACATTGTTTAGTTCCTCCTCACTGTTTCCTGCCAGCTCTCCCATTCTAAACCTATGACCATATATTAGCCTGAGTTCCACAGGATTCGAATTTGCAGAATAGGCTTGGGCTTTATCAAAACTCTTTTTGAGATTCCATTCGTATGGCATTGATACCTTCTACATAATTCTACTAAAAGCCACTTTCTCAAATATGGTTTCCATTTCATAAATCTCTGTTGACTTTGTCTATGCCCATTAATTTCAGTCGAATAATTTCTCTAAACTGTTTAGCTGCTAATTTCATTCTATCCCTTTTTCTCACCAGAATAAACTTTCCTCGTATTACTAGGAAGTTTTCTTTTTTTTGTTTTATTTTCTTCTGTGAAGGCATAACTGAAGTATTTGCTCCATCGTTCTTCTATTTCCCTGTCCTCAATTATCTGATATCAGACGGTAAGAAATCTGCACCATTTTGCTCTTAATTTTGCCCTAGACATATTTTCAGGAAATATTTCATCTTCTCTCTTATCAACTGTGTTAAGATATTCTTCAGAAACCCATCAATTCCTACCCTAAGCTACTCAATGATTGACCTTCCACAGCCTTACAATCACAGAAGCAAAGTCTCTGTACTACCAGAAATACAGCACGGTCCACATTAGGCCCACTTACCGACACATGACCATAGCCGTGAATCTTAAAGTATTTGAAGTGCACAGCTGTGTCGTTTCTAATGGGTTGAGGTTACCATGACAACTGTACTTCAAGAAGTGCATTCCAGACCCCAACACCCTCTGGTTGAAAAACAATTCTCAAATCTTCACTGAACCGCAAACCCTTCACTTTAAAAGTGGGGCCCTTTGACTAAAAGCAACAGCTGGTGTCTATCCACCCTGTCCATGTACCTCGTAATCCTATTCTTCTGAATCACAGACCTCTCAGCCTTCTCTCCTCTAAACTAAACAACCTGAGCTTATCCAGTCTCTCTCCATAGCTGATATGCTCCATCCCAGGGAACATCCTGGTGAATATTCTCTGTACCCCCTCCAGTACAAGCACATACTTCCTGTAATGTTGTTCCCAGGACTACACACAGAATTCCATCTTGCCCTCATCAAAGTTCTGCATAGTTCTTATCATCTATGCCTAGATGAATAAAGGCTATGTTTATATTCCCCTATCCTTCCCCAAATTGTGTATTAACCTGTTCAATCACATTCAGCGATATGTGGAGAAGCACCTTCTGAGCTTCCTAGTGTGCTGCCATACATTGAGTGCTCCCCTGTCTGGTTCCTTCTCCCAAAGTATATCATCTCATAGTTATCAGAGTTGCATTCCAACTGCCTTTGATCCACCCATCTGACCATTCCATTTGTATCACCCTATAACATAAGGCCATCCTCCTCACTGCCAATTACCCGGCCAATGTTTGTATCAAACACAAACTTATTTATTACATATCCCACCCCTCATCCATTTTCACAGCTACATTATTTATGAATACCACAATTAATAAGGTTAAAAATCTCTCAACATCAGTTACATCACGTGGTTGTGCACATTGATGAAGAAGCAGTGTTTCGAAAGCTTGTGCTGCCGGATAGATCTGTTAGACTATAGTCTGGTGTTATGCTATTTTTACATTTGTCCACCCCAGCCCAACACAAACACCTCCGAATCACAAATAATAAGGGACCCAGCACTGATGCCTGTGGTACACTGGCCCCCAGTCACACAAACAGCCTTCTACACTCCCCTCTATCTCCTACTACTAAGGTTGATTTAGATGCAACTTGACAAGTCACTAATGAGGCCTACCTATTTACTGGTTATTCTGTTACGCTTGACACACTTATAGATTGTCTGGGGATTCTCCGTAATCTTGCCCTGCCTAGCCCCTGTGTTAGTCAGTCCCTTCCACGTGTAGAATTTCCTCCTTATTTCAGTCTTCAATGTTCTGTCCTTATCCTGCCATTATTTGCCTTGAATGTGGATTAGACAGCCTGATAAACATCTGTTAATTTCCAACTTGTCGTAAGTTTGGGAGTTTTATAAAGTTGACAGTGACCCAACTCTCATTCTTTGAAACTCAAGAGAACACAGGCGGAATTTCCTCATCACGCAATCTCCAATCTGAGGGATTTATCTGGATAATGTCCATTACACTTCCTCTGTGGTCAGTATATTCTTTCTCAGATTTGGTCACCAAAACTGTTCTCAATATTCCAGGTACAGTCCCACCAACACTCTGTGAAACTGCTTCAACATGTCTTTACATCTATATTCTGACTCCCTTAAAGGAAGGCAAACCAAACTTTAATTTTCCATTTACATATGTTCCTCCAAATACCCTTCACATCAATGCATTTTCGAACTCACTGTGTGAGTTCTTATAGAAAGCCTTCTGATAATCTAATATATGCCAATTCTACTGGATCCCCATTATCTATGCTGTAAGAATCAACTTCAAACAATTCCAAAGTTTGTCAAGGATGATGCCCCTTTCAGAAATGCAAACTGAGTCTATCCAATATTGCTGTTAATGTCTAAGTATCCAATATCACATCCTATATAATAGATTCCAACAGTTTCCCGACAAATGTAAAATTAATTTGTCAGCAGTTCTCCACACTATCTCTTCTTCCCTTTGTAGACGCTTGGATCCCGACCATTCATCTATCGTGCTTGGATCATGTTTACTAATGTACATTTATCTACACCAGCTTCCAGACTCTGCAGAATGTACAGGAAAATAGAACGCAATCATCGACAATGCAATCGATACTTCTATTTGTGATTTATTTCTGAAGATTTTGGTATGAAGTACATCTGGTTTGTCAAGCTGAGCAATGCTCAATCCAGCTGCTTGTTTAATATTGCCTTGTTACTGATATGAATTGACTTTATGTCTTTACTTCCACAAGTCCTATACGATCACTTCGTATTTCTGGGTGATTTCCTGGATCTTTCTCCATTAAGACAGATATAAAGTAACTGGTCATTTGCTTTGCCATTTCCCTGTTATCAACCATAAACTCGCTTCTCCCGATTGAAATTTCCACATTTGACTATGTTTTTCATTCCTTTGAAATATAGATCGTAGATTTTTGCAGTCTTTCTGTTCCTGTTTGTTTGCATGCATGTTTGTTTTTTGATTTCCTGATCAGTTTCATGACCCTCCTTTTCTGGATTGCAATTTTCTGAGAATTCCCAGGATTTCACAAAGTCTGGAATTCTTCTGAAGTCACTTCCTCTGATTAATATCTTCTTTAATTTGTTAATTTAATCATCATTAAGTCACTTTCTCATTCTTTGGTGTTTTCACATGAAATAAGTAGACATATCAGTATTTCTATAAACCCCCTGGTCCTGACCCGATATATTCAGGAACACTGCAGGAGGACAAAGAAGTAATAACGGGGGCCTTGGTTGGTACATTTGCATCATCGGTAGCCAACGGGTGAGGTCCAGGATGACTGGAGTGTAGCGAATGTTGTGCCCTTATTCAAGAAGAGCTACAAAGAAAAACCTGGTACCTATACACCAGTAAACCTGACATCTCTAGTAGGTATGTTTCTTGATAAGGTTCTGAGAGAGAAGATATGCATGGATTTGGAAAGGCAGGGTGTGATTATGAGCAGTCAGCATGGCTTTGTGCATGGGGGATCATGTCTTAAAAATTTGATAGATTGCTTTGGTGAAATGATAAGTAACTTGGTGGTATACCTGGTGTATATGAATTTCAGTAAGGCCTTTGATAAGGTTCCACATTGTACGCTGCTCTGGAAGTTTAGATCACATGGAATTGAGGGGGAGCTGGTAAATTAAATCCAAAATTTGCTTGATGGTAGGAAACATTGTGTAATAGTGGAAGTATGCTTGTCGGACTCGAGGCCTGTGATGAATGGAATGCCTCAGGGGTCAATTCTGGGACTATTACTGTTTGTTTTATGCATGTTTATTGTGTATATATTTACATATTACACACATCTATGATTTAGATGAGAATGTACAGGCATGAATTATAAGTTTCAAGGTGACACTAAAATAGACGGTGTCGTGGACAGTGAGGAAGACTCTCAGGAATTTCAGAAATTACAGCAGTGCCTTGATCAGGTGAGGAAGTGGGCCGAGAAATGGCAAATGGAGTTTAATACAGATAAGTGTAAGTTCTTGCATTTTAGAAAGTCAAAGCAAGGTAGGAGTTTCATGGTGAATAGCAGGGTCTTTAGGAGGGTATTGAAACAAAGGGACTTTGGAATTCAGGTTCAAAGTCCTCTGAAAGTGGAGTCACATGTAGATAGGGCAGTGAAAAAGGCATTTGGCATCTGGCCTTCATCAGTCAGAGCAATGAGTATCGAAATTAGGGAGTTACGTTGCAGTTATACAGGATGCTGGTGATGCAATACTGGTAGTGTTATGTTCCGTGTTGTTCACTTTGCTATAGGAAGGATGTTATTAAACTCGAAATAGTGCAGAGGAAACTTACAAGGATGTTGGGCAGACTCAATGGTCTGAGTTATTGTGAGAGGTTGGGCAAGCTAGGAGTTTTTACTTTAGAGTAAGTTGCATGAGTAAGTTGAATAAGTTGCATGAGCGAGTCATTCAATCCTGCTCCAACAGTCTTCAAAACCATGGCTGATCTGATTGTAATTCCCTCATTCCATTTTACAGATATTCCCCTCTCTGCAGCCTCTGCTCTATTTGTTGGTCATGTTGCAGATCCAGATGCTGTAACTACAGTCACCATGTTTCATCCAGTTTTGGATCACCACAGCCTCTGGTCTTCCTGAATTTCCACAGCAGCTTAAAACACAGCCTCCAGGAAACCATCCCAGCATTTCCACGAACGTACAAAAACTAGAGTAAAGTCAAATGTTGGTCAAAGGCAAACGAGAAGCCTGGTCTGAATCACTAACAGTTGTGAGGATTCCTCATGTTACTGAGCACATGAGCAGCAGAGAGTGATTAACACAGGCGATCAATGAATAGGCACAGAGCAACTTACAAAGGTGGGCCTCGAAACAGTTAATACCCCATTATCCAACATGGAGCACAGGGCAGGACACTGGGAAGTCATAGAAAACGCAAGCAATGCTTTTTTGAACACTGTTTCCAAGCTTCTTAGTGTTGGAAGCTGATGCTCTTGAGTGAGCAACATTCAAGGGCAGGAAAAGATATAGGACAGTTATTCACATTGAAACTGGACAATTAAAACTAGATGGTGTGGAAGCAGTTTAAACACCAACAAATGGGAGGGATTTGGGAAACAGACTGAGGGTGAGAGACTCTGAGCCAGTGTTATGGAAGGATGTGTATGCAGGTTTCAGAATGCTGTAATGAAGACATTTCGATCATATCTAGCAGCATAGGTTAGCATGTCCGGGAATGATGAATTAATACGATATTGGTGCAAGGTCAGATAGAATCAGAGTCTCGGAGATGTACAGCACAGAATAAGACGCTTCAGTCTAACTCATCCATGCTGATGGGATACCCCAAATTAAACTAATTGCATTTGGCCAATGTCGATGTAAGCCCTTCCTCTTCATGTACACATCCCAATATCATTTAGACTTTATAATTGTAAAATCCTCCACCACCCCCTGGCACCTCATTCCACACATGCGCCACCCTCTGTGGGAAAAAGTTGCTCCTTAGGTCATTTTTAAATCTTTTCCCTCTCATCGGAAATCCATGCCTTCGAGTTTTGGGGAAAAAAGACCTTGGCTATGCACACTATACATGCTCCTCACGCTACAGGAATAAAATAACCCAATCATCAAAGTTTGTGAGAACCCAATCTACTCGCACTCTCCCTATCGCTCCAATCCTGGCAACATCCTTGTAAATCTTTACTGACTCCCTTCAAGTTTCACAATATATTTCCAAAAGGAAGGAGACCAGAATTGAATGCAGTACACCAAAAATAGCCAAAGTAATGTGCTGTACAGCAGCAACATGACCACCCAATTCATATAGTCAAAGCACTGGCCAATGAAGGCAAGCATACCAAATGCCTTCTTCACTATACTACCTAACTGCGACTCTACTTTCAGGAAACTATGAACCTGCATTCTGACTCTGACTCTATCTGACCTTGCACCAATATCGTATTAATTCATCATTCCCGGACATGCTAACCTATGTTGCTAGATATGATCGAAATGTCTTCATTTCAGCATTCTGAAACCTGCATACACATCCTTCCATAACACTGGCTCAGAGTCTCTCTCCCTCAGTCTGTTTCCCAAATCCCTCCCATTTGTTGGTGTTTAAACTGCTTCCCCACCATCTAGTTTTAATTGTCCAGTTTCAATGTGAATAACTGTCCTATATCTTTTCCTGCCCTTGAATGTTGCTCACTCAAGAGCATCAGCTTCCAACACTAAGAAGCTTAGAAAGTGTTCAAAAAAGCATAGCTTGCGTCTCTTTGTTCAGCAACACTCCCCAGGACGTTAGCATGAAGTGTACACGTGCTGCCCTGATTTGCATTTCCAAACTGCAGCACCTCCCATTTGTCTAGATTAAAACACACCTGCCAATTGTCAGCCCATCTGCCCATCTGATCAAGATTCCATTGTACTCTGAGGTAAACATCCTTTGCTGTCCACTACACCATCATTTTGGGTTCCATCTGTAAACTTAGCAACTATTGCTGCAATGATCACATCCAAATGATTTCTGTGAATAGTAAAAAGCAGTGGAGCCAGCACTAACTCTTGTAGCACACCAATGGTCACAACCCTCCTTTTCGAAAAACAATCCTTCACCACCACCCTCTGTCTCCTGCCTTCGGGCTAATTCTGTATACATATGGCTAGTTCTCCCTGTATTCCATATGAACTAAACTTGTCAACCAATCTACCATGCAGGAAGTTGGAAACTGCCTTACTGAAGTCCATACCAACAATATACATCTCTGCCTCAATGAATCCTCTTCGTCACTTCTTCAACCATACTCAGTCAATTTAGTGAGACACAACTTTCCATGCTTCGATCCATGTGGCCTATCACTTATCAGTCCTTGCTTTTCAATATCCATGCAAACCTTGTGCCTCATAATCCTTATCAACAGCTTGCCCTCCACTGAAGTCAGGCTCACTAGCTTTTCCTTACCATCCTTCTTAAACATTGTCAATAATCGCACCAAGGTCGCAAGCCTCCTATCTTCTGGTACCTCATCTGTGACAATTGATGATACAAATATCTCAGCAAGGGGCCCAACAATCACTTCACTCGCTTCCCACAGAGGTCTCGGGTACATCTGATCAGGTGCTGAATATTTTCCCACCTTTATGGGTTTACGAACTCCAGCATCAGCTTCTCTGTAATACAGGCACTTTTCAACATGTCACGGTTTATTTCCAAAGTTCTTTAGCTTCCATATCCTTCTGCACAGTCAATACTGACGCATGATGCTTGTTTACTATCGCCTCCATCTCCTGCGGTTTTGCACGTCGGCAACCTTACTGATCTTTAAGTGGCCCAAAACTCTCCTGAATAACTCTTTTGTCATTAATGTATGTGTAGAGTCCCTTTGGATTCTCTTTAACCCTATTTGCCAGAACTATCTCATGTCCCTTTTATGGTGTCTGGATTTCCCTCTTAAGTATATTCCTACTGGCTTTAGACCCTTCTCGACAGTCACTTCAAATCTGGAATTAAGAGCCAATTGACGATGATGAATCCATTTTCAATTTTTGGAAAACCCATCAGGTTCGCTGATGGCCTTGAAGGAAGAAAACTGCCTCCTTACCAGGCCTGGGTTACATGTGACTCCATACCGACAACCAAGTGTGTGACTCGTAAATGGATTAGTGGTGCTGGAAAAGCACAGCAGTTCAGGCAGCATCCGAGGAGCAGCAAAATCGACGTTTCGGGCAAATGCCCTTCATCAGGAATAAAGGCAGAGAGCCTGTAGCGTGGAGAGATAAACTAGAGGAGAGGGGAGGTGGGGAGAAAGTAGCATAGAGTACAATCGGTGAGTGGGGGAGGGGATGAAGGTGAAAGGTCGGCGGCGGGGGAAGGGTGGAGTGGATAGGTGGAAAAGAAGATAGGCAGGTCGGACAAGTCAGGACAAGTCACGGGGACAGGGCTGAGCTGGTAGTTTGGAACTGGGGTGAGGTGGGGGAAGGGGAAATGAGGAAACTGTTGAAGTCCACATTGATGCCCTGGGGTTGAAGTGTTCCGAGGCGGAAGATAAGGCTTTCTTCCTCCAGGCGTCTGGTGGTGAGGGAGCGGCGGTGAAGGAGGCAAAGGACCTCCATGTCCTCGGCAGAGTGGGAGGGGGAGTTGAAATGTGACTCGTAACTGCCCGCTGGGCAATTAGTAATGGGTATTGAATGCAGGTCCAACCAGTGATACCCTCAACCCGTGAATGAGTACTGAAAAAAACCTTGACTCCTGCTCTCCCTACCTGACATATTCTTCCCTCTTTTCCATGACCAGGCACTCAATTTCTCCCGTCCTCCAGCATTCCTTACACCTATCAGCCTTACCCTTCACCCTAACAGGGACAGACTGTCTCTGTGATTTTGACATCTCCTTTTTGAAGGTTTCCCTCTTCCCAGCTGGCCCCGTAACTCCGACTTTCTGTTCCAATCCAGTTTGGAAGTTCTTGCTAATATCATCAAAATTGGCCTTCCTCCAAGTTAGAGCGTTAGCTTTTAGACCCAGTTCATCCTTTTCCATCTACATTTTAAAACTAATAGAATTATGACAATGTGTCTGAAAGTGGTTCCCCACTGATTGCTCAGTCTCCTGCCCTGCCATATTTCCCAAGGGGAAGGTCACGTTGAGATCCTTCTCTGTGGTGGAGAGCATTGATCAAGCAGCTGCAGCGTTGTAACTGGGATTGGGGACAACATTGTCTTCGTTTCATTGGGCTGGATCAAACCATAATTTATCTCAGCGCCATTTTCATTGAGTGTGAGAGAGGGATTGTCTGCACAAGGTCGAGCTAACTTCCTGGTGCTACCTTATCGAACTCACCTCATTAACTACCCCACCCCATGGTGTCCCTCTCATTCAATGCCAGCCCTATTCTCCCACCCATCATGGCTGGAGGCACTCACCATCGCACTGATGCCCCTGGATATTCCGTGATCCCTGGCACTGGTGCCATCATTAAAAGGCCAGTTGAGCTTTTTTGATGTCGGAGCTGGTTTGTACAGTTTACCTCGAGCATGGCAGATAAGGGGCAATTACACCACATTTTGTCGACAGGGGCACAGAGGTCCTGGTAGATGGGCTAGAACAGAGGGGGACCATTCTCTTCCAATAAAGTGTCACACTATCAGACCCACCGAGCATGGTCTGAGCTCCCCACCCGTTTCAGTGCAGTATTTGAGGTCTGAAGAAATGTCTAGCAATATAGGACAAGACTCCATAACCTTCCCCGCTCTCTCAGGATAAGGGTCACCGTATTCTCTCTGCTTCCTCACACTCACTGTATATCTGTTGCAGCAGCGACCCAGAACAACATTGATGCTCCACCACTCCCACTGCTGCTTGCAGTACCTTCCCTCTCTTTCTCTCTCCCCATTATTCGCCCCCACCACACACACACTAATAACATTGCATGGATACAACACTGTGGACTGACTCCCTCCAGACACCTCACCATATCTCCGCCCACCTACACCAGCACTAACTGCAGAGGTACCCACTCGAACCGTCCCTCCCTCCCTCCGTCCCTCCCTTTCTCCCATTCCAGGAGAAACAGCCTGGAATAGGACAGTAAGTGTCAAGCCTAGTGGTGGAGTGCCCGATATCCGTTCCCTCACGTTCCGCACCCCCCCCCCCTCCACCGCCATGTTCAGGGGATCCTGGTACAAGCCGGAGAGGACTGGGACGCCTCGAGTGGAGATTCTGAAACGTCCCAGCAACCGAGTAAGGAGCAATGTTCAGTGAAGGACAATTCTCACTTTAAACCCACTGGCCCCTCCGTTTCCACCGGCACAACTTAGAAGCGAGGGCCCTGATGCCATCTCCCTTTTGTGTCGAGCTGGTACAAATGGAATCCCCACGGTCTAGGTGGGCAGGATGTTGGGCTCACGACACATCGTCAGCACCACCTCCCAGGAAGGGAGCACGGAGATTCCCTCCTACACCTCCTCCTGTAAACAGCTCAGATACTGAAACGAATCTGTGAGATTTACTGCTTTCCCTACCTGTCCTGACATCTTCAGTAACCTGATCTCATATACACCCTGGCCCTTTGCTCCTGCACCTCCTTTATAACGGTACAGCCTGTTTTATATTGTCTTTCAATGTCCTTCCTACTAAAGAGCATCACCTCACACTGTGCTGCATTGATCCTCATCTGCCATACACCTGAACACTACATCAACATATAACTTTCCTGTTGGAGTTCCACACCGTCCTCAACAAACTTTACAATTCTTTCAGGTTTGGTAGCTGCAAATATTGAAATTGTCCTACAGTCATACTCCACCCAAAAATACTGACACACACCAAACAGAGCGAGTGAAATATTGACACACTCTACAGGTCTATATTACTGTCAATGTATAGAGAGTGCTTCTATGTGTCTGTAGTCGTGTGTATATCTGTGTGGGGTGGGTCTGGCAGTCTGTGTGATGTTTAAAGTGATGTAATATCCTCCGATATGAGTTCTGAGTAAGGATCACTCGATCCAAAACGTCAACTTTCATTTCTGTCCAAAGATGCTTCCAGAGCTGCTGAGATTTATCTTGTTTTCAATCTCTGTTGCACCCCCACCCCGATCCCCCACCCCCCACGCCACCGTAATCGTGGTGCTAAAGTGTGTAACCGATCGGGGATTCAGTCTGAGAGGGAGATAGGGAGAGCAGCAGCTCGCAGCAAAATCCAACCTGAATTTTTATTGCACCAAACATACACACACGTGCATACACGCGTGCGCACACACCCATGCACATGCACACACTCAGTCGGTTTGGAGAGCATTGTCATTGTACTTAGGCCCGCAGAGTTGAACATGTTCGTGTGGTGAAATGTGTGTGCTCCTTCTGCAATGTGGAAATGTTTTGTCACTGGGTAGTATTTCCAACACACAGTTTACACATTAAAGCATATTTCCATTGCAATTATATCCAAGGATTTCCGTGTGAGCCACTTTCCAAGGCGATGCGATTAATTTTAATGCACTTCCTGTAACTTGGAATTTTGAATGTTTTACTTACGAGTAACCTTCCATGTGAGAAAGGATTGAAAAGACCTAAACCAGACCAGCAGAGTGTGGGCTTGTATCACTTTTAGAAAAGAGGGAAATGGAGAGGAAGGGAGAGTGGTTTTGACCCAGTTTCAGTGATTCACACCAAAAACAAGAAGAGTTCCAATTGCACAGAGATGCAGAGACAGAGATCCACACACTAATGCAGGAACACATGTAACAAGCACAGAGAGATAGACATGCAAATAGAGGTTAACAGAGACATATATAGACACACAGGAATAGACAAACACGAACAGAAATATGCAGACACATACTTCGACATGCAAACACACATAGACTCATCGAGTTATACAGGGTATTTGCAAACAGGCCTTTCGGCCCATACAGTCCATGCTGACCATAATCCCAAGTTAAACCAGTCCCACCTGCCTGCGCTTGGCCCAGATTTGTCCAAATGTTCTCTTATTCTTGTATATAACCAAATGCGTTTTAAATGTTATAACTTCACCCACAATCCATCACTTCCTCAGAAAGTGCATTCCCTTCACGAACCACATGCTGTGTAAAATTGAATCACCTCACAGGTCCTGATCAGGTGGACCAAATACATTTGTAGGAAGCTAAGGAAGTGATTGCTGGGTCCCTTGCTGAGATGTTGTCATCATCAATAGCCACAGGTGGGATGCTGGAAGTCATAAGTTTGACTAAAGTTTTGCTATTAAACAAAATGGAAAGAAAAAGCCAAGAACTTTAGATTGGGGAACCTGACATCAGTGATGGGCATGGTGTTGGAGGGAATAATGAACTACAGGATTAAAATGCATTTGGAAAGGCAAGGACTGTTTAGGGATAGGCCAAAGTGAGGACTGCAGATGCTGGAGATCAGAGTCTAGATGAGAGTGGTACTGGAAAAGCACAGCAGGTCAGGCAGCATCTGACGAACAGGAAAAGCGACGATCTGGACAAAAGCCTTTATATGCATCGTGAAATGGGGGTGTGCGTGGATAATCCTGTCACACTAATTTGATTTTGTTTTTGTTGAGGAGTAATGGACAGGATTGATTACGGCAGAACGCTGGATGTGATCTATATGGACTTCAGTTAGGCATACGGCATAGCTCCCCATGGAGACTGGTTAGCAAGATTAGATCACATGGAATACAGGGAGAATTGCTCAGTTGGATACAGAACTGGCTCAAGGGTAGAGGACAGAGGGTTGTGGTAGAGGGTTGTTTTGCAGACTGGAGGCCTGTGACCAGTGGAGTGCCACAGGGATTGGTGCTGGGTCCGCTACTTTTCATCACTTCGATATGAACATAGGACAGTTAGTACGTTTGCAGATGACACCAAAACTGGAGGTGTAGTGGCCAGCAAAGAAGGTTACTTCAGATTACGACGGGATCTTAATCAGATGGGCCAATGGGCCGAGGAGTGGCAAGACAGAGTTTAATTTAGATAAATGTGAGATGCTACATATTGGAAAGGCTTATCAGGGCAGGACTTATACACTTACTGGTAAAATCCTCGGGTGTGTTGCTGAACAAAATGATCTCAGAGTACAGATTTATACTTCCTTGAAAGTGGATTTGCAGGTAGATAGGGCAGTGAAGAAAGGATTTGATATGTAATTGATCAAGTGCATTGTGTATATGCGTTAGGAGACTGGACTGCGACTGTACAGTACATTGGTTCGGGCCACTTTTGGATTACTGTATGCAATTCTGATCTCCCTGCTCTGTAGGAAGCATGTTGTCAAACTCGAAAGGGTTCAAGAAGGGTTTACACTGAGGTTGCCATGATTGGAGGGTTTGAGTAACAGGGAGAGGCTGAATAGGCTGAACCTGTTTTCCCTGGAGAATCAGAGGAGGAGGGTTGATGTTAGAGGTTAGTAAAATCATGGATACAACGGATAGATTGAATAGCCAAAGTCTTTCCCCTAGGGTAGTGCAGTCAAAAACTAGATGGCAAAGGTTTAAGGTTGGATGGGAAAGACAAAAAAGGGCTCTAATGGGCAATATCTTAATGTAGAGGATGGTCCATGTGTAATGAGCCTCCAGAGGAAGGTATTGAGGCTGGCACAATTACAACATTTAACAGGCATCTGTATGGACAGAAGAATGGGAAGGGTTTAGATGGAAATTGACCAAATGCCAGCAAATTGGAGGAGAATAATTTTGGCTGTCTGGTTGCCATGGACACATTGGACCAAAGGGTCTGTTTCCATGCTATACAGCTCTATGACGCCATGTTTTTTAACACACTTTCTCCTCTTATCTTAAAACAATCCCCCACTCGAGGGAAAAGATACCTACCATTCAACATTACCGATACATCTTATGATATTATCAACCTCTAAAAGGTTAATTCTCAGCCTCCTACGCTCCATAGAAAATGTCCGAGTCTGTTGAGCCTGTCCTTATATGCAAACACTCCATTCCCAGCAACATTCTGATAAATGTCTTCTGAACTCTCCCGAACTTGATAATATTCGCGATATAACAGGGCGACCAGAACTGCACAAAGTCCTCCAGGACATGCCTCATGGATGTCCTGTGCAACCTGAAAATACCGTCCCAATACCTGTACTCAAAGGACAGTCCACTGCTATTCGTCATTTATATAAATGATTTGGATGAGAACATAGGAGATATAGCTAGTAAATTTGCAGATGGCATCAAAATTGGAGGTGTAGTGAACAGTTAAGAACGTTACCACAGAGTAAAATGGAATCTTGTTCAGATGGGCCAATGGACTGAGGAGTGGCAGATGGAGGTATATTTAGATTAATGCGAGGTGCTAAATCTTGAAAAAGCAAATCAGAGCATGACTTATATATGATAAAGTCCTGGACAGTGTTGCTGAACAAAGAGACCTTGGAGTACGGGTCATATTTCCTTGAATGTAGAGTTGCAGTTCGATAGGATAGTGAAGTAGGTGTTTAATATGCATTCCTTTATTGTTCAAACCACTGAGTGCCAGAGTTGATAGGTCATGTTGCGGCTGTGCAGGACATTGGTTAGGCCACTTTTGCAATATTGCGTACAATTCTAGTCTCATTCCTATCGGAAAGATGTTGTGAAACTTGGAAAGTTGCAGAAAAAATTGACAAAGATGTTGCCTGGGCTGGAGGATTTTAGCTGTCGGGGGAGCGGGAATAGGCTGAGGCTGTTTTCTCTGAATCATTAGCGGCTGAAAGGTGAATTATAGAGGTTTATAAAATCATCAGAGGCATGCATTGGGTAAATAGACAATGTGTTTTTTTTCCCCGGGGTAAGTGAGTCCACAATTAGAGGGCATAGGTTTAAGATGAGAGGGGAAAGATTTAAAAGGGACCACAGTTGGCAATTTTTATGCTTAGAGGGTGGTATGTGTATGGAATGAGTTGCCAGAGGCTGGTAAAAATAAACTATTTAAAAAAACATCTGGATGAGTATATAAATAGGAAGGGTTCAGACGGATATGGGCAGGTGTTGGCAAAATTGACAAGATTAGGTTAGGGTATCTGGTCGACATGGATAAGTTGTACCAGAGGGTCCGTTTCCGTGCAGTACATCTCTATGACTATGTCTATATAATGAAGAACATTAAGTGAAACACATTCATAACCACCCTGTCTACGTATGAAGCAAACTTCAAAGAATTATGACTGAAACCCTAGGTTGCTCTGTTCTACAACATTACCAATGGCTCAACATTTAATTGTATATGCGTTTTTTAAGTTTGTTTTACCAAAGTACAATACCTTGCATTTATCAACATTAAACTCCATCCGCAATTCTTTAGCCCAGTGAGTGATAATACTGGGGAAGAAAGGCTGGAAAGTAATCAGTTACCTTGTACCATTTAATGGTTTCAGGAAGAGGGCAGTCACACGTTAGAGGTGGGAAACAGTGATCGGTGTTTCAGGCCAGAAAGTAAGCTCTGTTTTTGTCTCTGGTGTTCCGTGTTGATATTTATTCGAGTTCCTTCATAGTGCAGTGTGTGTCTGCAGGATGTCATTCCCTCATATTGCAGCCTACAGATAATAGCCATTTAATCTGGAAATAATAGACAAGTATTTAAAGATGTTCATAGTTTATCTCGAAGGCAGAGCCCATAAACTCGAAATCCTACAGTTGAGGCAAGTACCTTGCATTTTTTAACGATGTTATTATTTTAACTGGGTAATTCAGTAGAGTGAACCAGATTTCAATAAATCCATACAGATCTGGAAGCTGGCATTTATAGTTAAAAATTTGGGCATGGTTTAGATTTTGTGCAATTGGTAGTATCCCTGCCTCTGAGGCAGAGCTCTGGATTCTATGTCAATTCCTGAACTTGTCTGGTAGTGTCCCTAGCTCGAGACCAGATTGTCTGGATTCAGGTGCAGCATGTCAGAACAGGCTGATGAACGAACACACAGGAGAACAATGCTGCAACTTTTGGGGCCGTAGTGGAGTGGTGGTATTGTCCCTACCTCTGGCCCCCATAGGTCTAAGTTCTAATCCATCAAGAGGTGTTTGATAATATGTCTGAACGCGTTGACTAAAACGATTTTAAAATTGTAGTTTGATCGAGATGGAAGAGGTGTCAGTATTGAATTTCAGAATTTAATACCCGGATGACTGAAAGCACAGACCCTGGGTGAAAGGAACATTAGCAGCTTCTAGAGGTCTATAAATTCATGAGGTGCATGGATAGGGGGTGAATAGTCAATATCTTTTCCCCATGCTTGGAAGTCGAAAATTAGAAGGCATAGATTTAATGTGAGAGGGGAAAGATTTTAATGTGACGTCGGGGCAACGTTTTCACTCAGAATGTGGAGTGTGTACAAAATGAACTGCCAGAAGAAGTGATGGAGGTAGGTATAATTACAACATTTAAGAGGCACCCAGATGGATATATTGATAGGAAGGATTTAGAATGATATGTTCCAATTGCTGGCAAATGGATTAGATTCCCTACAGTGTAGCACAAGTCCACACCAACTCTCTGAAGAGTTACCCATCCAGAACCATCTCACCACATTTACCCCGACTAATGCACCTGACATTATGTGCAACTTAGCATGGTCAATTGACATAAGCTGCACAACTTTGTACTGTGGGAAGAAACCCAAGCAGACACAGCGAGAATGTGCAAACTCCACACAGTCAGTCAGCTGTGCCAGCAATCAAACTCAGGTCCCTGGTACTGTGAGGCAGTAGTGCTAACCACTGAGCCACTGCACCACCCCAAGTAGGGCACGATTAATTTCAGAAATCAGGTTGGCATGGACGAGTTAGTCAAAACTGTTTGCTTCGGTGCTGTACAACTCTTCAGATTCATCAAGCCATTTGATCAAGGTCTCTGTGTAATCTTCATTGTCCACAATACAGCCAAACTTGGTTTCATCCAGAATCATTCTAACCACGCCTTCTATAATTCTCATCTGAATCATTTGTCTAAATGTCAAAACAAAAATGGATTGAGCACAAGTCCCTGTGGAACGACACTGTGCACAGTGTCACAAAGCTGGTCCCTTTTCTCTAAAAGCTTCCTTTTCTCAAAGATACTGTGTCCTTGATTTCTTTTTTAGAGGTGTCGTAAATAGTTCCCGGCTCCAAGGTGACTGGTTTGGTACAGAGATTAAACGGTTTTGTGATTAAAGGTACAATGAAAGGGGAGTGATCAGCTCTCGAGGTGAGCAGTTCAGTCCAGAACTAATTTGTAGTTTAGCTTATTGGACAGACTCTCTCTCTCTCTCTATCTCTCTCTTTCTGCCCTTCTAACTTTAAAGTCCAATCATTTGTTCCATTTGTACTGTTTTAAGGGGGGTTTGCTTATTGGGATGGTTGTGTGCTTCCAGAACAGCTAATTAAGTCTAGTTTGAATAGATTGAGTTCTGTAGGGGTTCTTTATTCTGTTCTTTGTGTTTCATTGTGTAGTTTTGTGAATATTTTTTGTCTAGTTTAAAACCTGATAATTTTCACTGTCCACACACTGAAACAAATTACAAAGTTATTGTCTGCACTGCCTACTCAAGAATATTTTGAGTGGGCTGGCCTAATCCATAACAACAGGCCTCCAGTCTGAAAAACAACCGTCCTCGATAATGCTGTCTCCTGCTATTAGGTAAACATACACACACACACAGACACGTACACGACACACACACACACATATACACACACCCAGACACACACAAAGAGACACACACACGCACAGACGCACATACACAGATACACACACACAAAGACTCGCACACAGAGACAACACATGCACACAGACACACACGGATGCACAAAGACACACACACATACACACACACACACACACACACACACACACACACGGATACACACGTGCATGCGCGTGCTGCACACACACACATCTTAGAGTCGTTAGGATATAACTTGATCAGTTATGATTAAAGATGGGCTCAAGGCTTGTTGTGAGAGAGTAGTAGAACTGACTTGAAAAACATTTCAGCCATGATCAATAGTTCTGTAGACTGGATGGGCCAAATGGCCTTTTTACTGCTCTAATTTTGTACGCACTATAGTACATGCATTCGTCTGTGTTAGTGTGTGTATTTGTGGGTGCATATGTGTCTGTGTGTCGGAGTTTTTGTGTTCCTGTGTTTTTGTGAGGTTGAGTGTGTCTGCGTGTGCACCTCTGCGTGTGTGTTTGAGTGTGCCTGTGAGTGTTTGCCTGTGTGTATCTTTGAGTTTGTCTATGTGTGCCTGTGTATGTATCTGTGTGTATCTGCATATGTTTGTGTTCCTCATTACTTTTAGTAATGGAAATATCAATGTACATTTTTGTAATTTCTACACTGTTTGTCATTCACCTTTACATTTACATCATTGCTTGAGGAACTTTGTTTTAGTCATGAATTTGTTATTTTAACAGAGAAGGAAATCTACATGACTTCTTCCTAGGACGACCATGACCTATTGTGTGACTTATATTATAAGCCATATCATCAAAATGGTAACACCGATAATTTGCTGTGACCAATGGAGGAGTGGCAGTAGAAAAGAAAACAGTTACTCAACAACCAAAGGTACTCTGGACCGGTGAGCGTGACATCAGTGGTGGGTGAGTTGTAGGACGGGATTCTGAGGGATAGCCAATTGCATGCATGGTCAAAGGCAAGGATTGATTGGGAATAGTCACCATGGCTTTTTGCATGAGAAATCGTGTCACACTAATTTGACTGAGTATGTTAAAGAGGTGACAAAGCAGATTGATGAAGGCAGTGTTGTAGATGCTTTCCATATACACTGGAGCAAGTTCTTCGACAAGATTCTGCATATTAGGCAAGTTAGTAAGGTTAGGTCACATGGAAAACAGCGCACCCAAGACAATTGATTAAAAAATTAGATTGAAGGAAGTCGACAGAGGTTGGTAGAGGATTGCTTTTCAGACTGGAGGCCTGTGAACAGTAGTGTGCCAGAAGGATCAATGCTGAGCCCACTGCTTTTCATCATTTATATAAATGATGTGGAAGTGACCATAGGTAGTAAGGGTAGCAAGTTTGAAGATTGCACCAACATTTTCGGTGTTGTGGGTAATGAAGAAAATTATCTCGGAGTGCAATGAGACCTCGATCAGATGGGCCCATGGGCTGACGTTTGGCAGATGGTGTTTGATTCAGATAAATGTGAAGTGCTGCATTTTGGGAAGCAAATTGGGGTACTAATGGAAATTTTTTGGAGGATGTTGCTGAGCAACGAGACGGAGAGATGTAGTGCAACGCTCCTTCAAAGTGAATAGTATAGTGAACAAGGTGTTTGGCATGTTTGCCTTCATTTGTCAGAGCATTGAGTTTCGGAGTTGGGATGTCATGTTACAGCTGTACAGGATGTCAGTGAGGCCACATTTTGGAATACTGTGTGCAGTTCTGCTCTCCCTGCTGTACGAAGGTTGCTGTGAAACTTGAAAGGGTTCAGAGAAGATTTATAAAGATGTTGCCAGGTTTGGAGAGTTTGAGCTATAAGCAGAGGCTGAATAGGGTAAAGCGGTTTTCCCTGCAGAATTACGGGCTTAGGGCTGACCTTATAGAGGTTTATAAAATCATAAGGGGCATGGATTTTGTAAAAACACAAGGACTTTCCCAGCATAGAAAAATAGAAAGTATAGGATTAAGGTGCGAGGGGAAATATTTTAGATGGAACTGAGAGGCAAAGTTTTCATACAGAGGGAGGTGTGCATATGGAATCATCTGCCAGAGGAAGTGGTGGAGTCTGGCTTCTTGATGGGTATCTGAATAAGGAGGTATAGAGGAACATGAGCCAAATGCTGGCAAAACAAACTCGATCAGATTGGGATGTCTGGTCAGCACGGACAAATGTGCATGCTATATGACTCTTATAAGAGGGATGAGGAGACATTCTAAACAGGCATTTCAAATGGGAATTCTCTTCCCCACAAGGTTGAGATGCTTCTTTGTTTACATTGATTCAAAGCTGAGTTAGTTAAATATTTGGCAGAGAAGTGAGTCATGGATAACGGGATACAGTCAGGGAAGTGGGGTTGTGACCATAACCTGATCAGCCACAATCTTAGTGCCTGTTGGAGAAGGCTCAAAGTGTCTAATGGCCCACTCCTGCCCTTCAGTCCCATGTTTCTGTGTTCCATTCAGCCCCTCAAACCTGCTAGACAGGGACAGTTAGAAGCTACTTACTGCGATACCCTAGTGCACAGAAACACAGGAGACCATTCAGCCCCTCAAAACTGTCACACACAATTTGGGCTGGTTTGGAAAATGTAATTGGAAAGCCCAGGTTGGGTATCAAAGAGGTCGCTCATCTCTCTTTATAGAGCTTCCCCTCTCTGCAACATGTGCTTCATATGTTGGTCATGTTGTAGACCCAGTTTCACTGTGAATACAGCCCCAACACCTCAGCCAGAGATGGTCCAGACAATCTGGCAACATTCAATAACAGAGCATCCAGGAAAATAACACCCTCTACTTTCCAATAATACAATGTGAGAACCCCACAACCAGGGGTATGTCATTCATCCACACGCCCCCCTCCCCCCGCAAGCATGTCTTCACCCACAATCAGATCATAAGGCATAATATCCTCTTTCATGTCCAGTTCTTCACAGCCCTCAACTCTGATTGTTCAAAAAGCACTCCTTACCCCCACACTGTGAACTATTGATATGAGCAAAAGACGTGAACACAAGGGCTCAGGAAAGAGTGACCGGCCCTGACATCAAGGCATTATTTAACTAAGGATGGTCTCAAGGAGCCTGAGCAGGATTGCGCGAAATGGGAATGAGTTGGAAACTTCCCTGGTTAGAGTGATTTAAAGCATAAAGCACAATGATTGTGGTTTGTGTACAAAAATCCATGCAGTCCTGCACATGTCTGCAAAAGATCCTCACGGTAGCTTCCTCAGCACAAACATCTTCAGCTGCTTCATAAAGATTAGAAGTGAGGGTGTTCATTGAAGGTCACACAATATTCAGGAAAAATGTTCCCCTTCAGCTCCTGAACTCGTCTGTGTCCATGTGCAGCAAGATCTGGACAACATTCAGGCTTGTTCTGTTGGAAGTATCGGTAACATTTATGCAACAGTGCTGCTGGGCACTGTTCATTTCCACATTTGAAAGGAAGAAATTATTCAGTGCCTCACGCTGGCTTCACAGGAATATGAGGAAGTCATTCAGCTCAATGAAATTATTGGAGAAGTTTATAGATAACCCATTCAGTGCATCCAACGAATTATACAAGAAGAGGAGGAGTCACGTGTGATAGAAGACCGCAGAGCTCCTCAAGAATATTTGAAGGCTTGGCCTAGACTCTATCAACAATGAAATGTTCTGATACAGTAATATCCCATAAACATGTACTTGGCAAAAAGGAAAGATCAGACACAGATTGTCAGATGCAGTTCTGCAATCTAGGAAGGAAAACAAATCCACTGAAGCTTCCAACTCTGTGGTGACCCCAATAGCTTCTCATGTTACTGAGAAACCAAAACACTTCCTGTAATGTGGCTGCCAGAACTGCACACAGTATTCTATGTATGGTCTAACCAATGGCTTGTTTAACTCATATTATGTCGCCTCGATGAATGAACACTATGCCTACAGTCCCGTGTGATTTCTTAACGGGCTATTATACTGTCCTGTCATGTTCACGGATGTGTGGAGAAACACCCTCTGACCTCCCTCGTGTTCTGCCATTTATTGAATTCTCCCCTGTCTAGTTCCTTCATCCAAAGTGCATTACATCCTATTTATCAATGTTCCATTCCATCTGCCATTGATCTGACAATTCCACCTGTATCTTCCCGTAACATAAGGCTTTCCTCCTCACTGCCAACCACCTGGCCAATCTTTGTGTCAAACACAAAATTACTTATTACGCTCAGACCCCACCCCCACCACCCCCTCCACATTAATATTTACATCATTTATGAATACCACAAATAATTAGATACATTACACTTCTCGCTGTGGAACACCACCAGACACTAGTGTATCGCTACCACCTTCTGAGTGACTTGGGACCACATAGCTGTTTTCTAGTCCTCTAGCACCTCCCTTGTGTGGTCAGATTCGACGAAAACCTTTAGGTCAGGACATTTCCTCTCTTGTCTCCAACAGCATCCTGCGATACAACTCATCTGGACTTTACATCATCCAAAACCATTAATCCCAACTTGCATCTTATATAAATCTGCTCGAGAACTTCCCAGTCCATCTTCTTGAATTCTGTACCTGCATCTTCCTTTCTCAAATAAAACAGATGTGAAGCTTTCATGTCACAGTCTATCAATGTTCCCCGGTTTCACATATTGATTACCCCATTGGTTTCGAAATGGGTTCGAATTTTTTCCTGGTTATTCTGTTCAGCTTGTTTTTGTAGAACATCTTGGGTTCCCCCTAACTTTGCCTGCTGCACTTCTCCATGCCCCTGTATTAGTCAGTCTGCTGTGGGTGAATTTTCTAAGTTTCCCTGAGATCACCTCTCATTCTTTGAAACAGTACAGAACACAGGTATAATCTCATCCACACTGCATGCAGTCTGTGCAGAACGCCTTTACTTCGATATTCCAATTTCCGTTAACTGAAGGCCAACTTCACTTTTACCTTTCCGTTTCCCAAAGTCGCCCCTGAACCACGTTGGTTCAATTTTATTTACTATTCACTTTCTGAACTCTTAAACATCCACTTGAATATCTAACTATATCACATCCAATAGTTCTCCATTGTCTCCCCCGACAAGAAACATCTTCAAACCATTTTTTTAAAAAGTTTGTTAACAGTGATTATTCAGGTGAGATCCAAGATAGCGGCAATCCAGTAGGTCTGCCCTGCTGAGCTCTGCACCAGAACGCAGACAAAGTTTTGCATTCACCATGTCTTTCTTCCCTATTGTGGTAAAATCGGAGGTTTTTGATCCCCAGTATTGCTCTATGCCATTTTAAGTGAGTAACGGAAAATAACTAAGGGAAAAGGATCATGAGGATCACAACCAGCAGGGCACCGTAGCAATGGATACACCCGCGGCTGTGACGTCGGCCTCTGCGAACGCTCCAGGAGACTTATCTGTGGAGTAGAGCCTGGCCTCAGAGTTCAGAGCCTGCGAGAGAAGATTGATTCAGCGATGGAGGAGACCTGAACCAGGCTGGAACTGATCTCAGCCAAGCTGCAGAAGCAGGATCAGGAGACCCAGCGTCTCGGGCCGTGCATCGTCGAAGTGGAACAGCGGATCGCGGCTTTGGAAACCATGGCAGAATCCTCGGCGGGTCGTGTCGAAGCCCTGGAAAGGTAGCTAAGGGCCTTAGTAGAGTAGGTAGACGACCTCGAAAATCAGGGCCATCAGAACAACATCAGCCTGGTCGGGCTGCCAGAAAGAGACGAAAATGGCCAGCTCATCAACTTCTTTTCGTTTCTCTCACTTACCGCTGAATGAGAAAGTGGGTTTGGGGATGGTGGGCGTGGTTACATTTTGTTTCACCCGGACTGCCTGAGGTCAAAGTATGGATGGGACGGATTTAATTTTCTTGTTGTAAGACGCATGCAACTTTTGAAAACATTGTTTTGCCTGGATTTGATGAGCAGCTTCAGCTCGGAAGAGCCATGGGGGATTAATGGGTAATATGTCCACCCTCTGCAGGAAGGGGGGATCTCTCCACTTATTTGTGTTATATGTTGACTCATTTTAGAAATATTTGTGAGAAGTTTTGCTTTGTCTGTTATTGTAGTTATAGTTTCATGTTTGTATGACCTGTTTACTACTTTCACTTGACGTGCTATAAATGGGGTTCTTCTCCCAGTGGGTCATAGGCTGCTTCGGATAGTTATGGCTAACCGCTTGTTTAATGGTGCACGTGGAACCTTAAGGAGAGTCACTCACTCATTAAGAGAAGAAGATACTTTCAAGCCTCAGAAAGGAAGGGGTCAATGTAGCCTTGCTGCAAGAAACATATCTAACTGATAAGGAGCACTTAAAGTTACAGCAGGGAAGGTTCGGTCCGGTGTTTATTTCATCCTTTAATTCGAAAAGTAGAGTAGTAGCTTCACTGATTCATACAAACCTTCCACTTCAGTTGTTTGACCAAATTAACGATGAACGTGAGTGGTTTCTGATCCTAAAAGCTTTAATACATGGAGAGGAATATGGGACATTGTATAATATTGCCCCACCACACCCGCTCAAATGCGCACTCCAGGTTGATGACCCTTGGGGAACATTGTACAATTAAAAGGGAGACTTTAACCGACTTATGGACCCCGAAGTGGATAGGATGTCAAGGGGTCTCACGGGTATTTCCCAGCCATCAAGGCAGCTGGTGGACCTGAACAGGGAGCTGCGTTGGTGAACGTTTGAGATGTCTTCACCCTGAAGGTCGGGCTTCCCCTTTTTTTCTAACCCACGTAAGTGCTATACCAGGATTGACATTTTTTTGCCCCATTGGACTTTTTAAATTCGATGCTGCCCTGCAAAGTTCTGATCAGGCAGCAGTGAACGTGGATGTTAAGGCCGATGGCGATGGGACAGGCTCGCAGCACTGGCGCATGGATCCTTGCCTTCTGAAAGATAGCAAATTCATTGAGTACTTTTCGCGGGAATTGAAGTTTTTATTGGGACTTTAACTTGGGTACTGCCAGTAATCCATCTGTGTTCTGGAAGACTGCCAAGGCCTATGCAAGGGGTTTGATTATTTCTTACTCGGTGACTCGGAAGCGGCAGAAGGGACAGCAGTAGCGTATACTCAAGGCTTGGCTGAAGGCAGCTGAGACAGAATTCTTTGACAGACTGTCTGTAACTAAGTTGCAGCAGATTACAGCCCTCTGGGCTGCTCTGAACACTGCGCTCACCGAGACAGCAAAGAGGGAGATTTCCTTTGCGAAACAGAGGTTATTCCAGTATGGTGCTTAACTGAGAAGGTGTTTGGCGCACTTGGCCAGAAAGAAAAGTGCCCCCAATTGCAGAACCATTGCAGAAATCCAATTCACCATAAAATAGTTAAAGCCTGTAAAATGATGCAACAAAGTGAGGGCAATTTACGAAAATAATCTTCCCCTTTGACTCCCATTTTAGGATTAGTCGGATCCCAGCTGGGATTGATGGATTCTGCCTTTTGGCTCTGAGAGTCCAGAGGAGTTTCCTGTTTTGGAGAATTATTTGACGTGGTGGTCATGGTGGTTTTTAGAGCAGCTGAGCCAGAAATATGAGTTATCTTGGAGGGGCCATTTTCGTTACTTTTAGATGAGGAACTTTAGACAGAAAAAAGACTATATTAATGGTTAGTCCCCATAGGTCGGAAATGGAGGGAAGATTGCTTCGTCCACAGGTGCTCTCTCGGTCAACACCCTCTATCATTTATTAAGAGGTATGTCTCAAATGATATAGAGCGGCTGCATGGAATCTGGGCTCAGGAATTGTGGGTGGAGATCTCACCAGAGGAGTAGGAAGATATTTGGGAAACCGTAAGGAAGATTTCAATTTGCAATAGGATGCAGGCTATGCAGAAAAGGTACTCGGCAAGGTTTAGTTGACACCCGAGTAGCCTGTGAAATTTAAGACAGGAGAGTCCCCAATGTGCCCCAAATGTACAATAGATGTTGGTACACTTACGTATTGCTTGTGATCATGCCACAAGCTTCGTTGGTATTGGTGCACTATAGCAAGTGTTTTGGAAGGGGTTTTGGGAACAGAGGTCAAGGCAAATCCGGTGCCCCTCCTCTTGTGTTCGCTGAATCTTCCCTCTTTGGACTTGCATGGGAATAAATTGTTTAGTATTCTTTCATTTTGTGCGAGGAAGAACATTCTGATAAACAGTGTCCAAGGAAACCTCCCAGGACTCTGATCGTGGTGAAGGCTAGTTATGGAGACAATTCCCCTCGACTTCCTTATGAGTATGGGCACCCAAGAAATAAACATTGTCATAGGACGTGGCGGCCCTATTTCAACCATATACACATGGTTTTATTGGCTATATTGGTCAGGACATTTGTGTAACAGTGAGGGCTCTGAGAGGAAGAATTCTGAACAAATACGGGTATGGCAACTCATGCTACCGGTGATGGGGAGCTTTGGTAGGATTGTGCTGGGTGTTGTAACTTCATGCAATTTAAGTTAATTTGCCTTGGTTCAGCTCGGTTTAATCTATGTTTTGTTTTGATTTTGTTTTGACATCAGCCCATTGATTTTGTGCACAGTGAAGAGAATGAGTCCATTCAGCCACTCATGCTTCTTACATAGCAACCAGAGTAGGTCATTTCATACCATGTGTCAATTATACAGGATTGGAGGGAATGAAGAGAATATATAGAGGTGAGACTACAAGCTTACCACATTCACGATGAAATATAAAGTAGTGAGAAACCTGCTGGAATTTAAGAAATTTATTAAAATCGATTATTCAGGAATTAATGAAAGGACATTTACAAAGTGAAGCCACAATCCATGAGAATCAACATAATTTTACAAAGGATGAATCATCTTTTCATTATTTATTTGAGTCTTTAAGAATGTGACAAGCAAGCTGCATAATGAGGATCCTGGAGATGTAAAATCAGGACTTGCAGAAGACATTGAAGAAGGTGTGCACAAAAGATTAATCTGAAGAATAAGATTGCATATGGTTCGAAGTAATTTATTCACTTGGATGTAGGCTTGGCGAAACAAAGAATTGCATTGAGTTGGAATAACTGGTTCATTTTCTGTTTCCAAAAATACCATAGGGCTCAGTCTCCAGGCCCCCACTATTAGCAATAAATACTATTATCTATTTGACGAGATGGACAAGCTATAATCAGTTTTTCAGAAGACACTGACTCAGTTGAGAAATTGTAATGAATGTTTAAGGATAGGTTGCAGATGAAATGAAACAATGAAAAGTATGTGGCCGTTTTGGTAAGTGTAACTGAAAGGCAACTTACTATCCAAACAGAGGGAAACTACGTAGTCCTTAGGTACAGAGGGATTTGGTATTCTCATCCATATCACAAAAGACACAGATGCAGGTGTAGCAGATAATGAGAAAGGCAACTGCAAATTTGGTATTTATTTCTGAAAGAATAGATTATAAAGCGAGGGAGGTACTGCTGCAATAATGCCAGGCATTTGTGAGATCGCAATTGTGTACTGTGTACAGTTTTGGTGTCCTGACTGCAGGAGGGATGTAATTACCATGGAGGCAGTTCAGAAGAGGTTTACTAGACTGATTCCAGAAATAAGGAGTTTGTCCTCTGAAGGGAGATTGAGCAATTCAGGCCTATAATCTCTGGAGTTTAGAAAAATGGGAGGAGATGTCACTGAGGACTGGACAATGCCAAAGGTGATTGATAATGTCGACATGCATTGGGTATTTCCTCATGTGGGGCAAACTACAACAAGAGGTTTACGATAAGTGGAGAGGAATTAGAACAGTGATGAGAGAACGTCTCTCAAAGCATTTTAAATCAGTGTAATTCACTGTTCCAGAGTGCAGTGAATGCAGGGATATTGAGTAACTGAGGGGATATGGAGAGTGGGCCGAAAAGTGGGACTGAGACCGAGATGACATCAGCCATGATTGTTTTCAATGGTGGAGCAGGCTGACATCAGCCGTGATTGTATTCAATGGTGGAGCAGGCTGACATCAGCCGTGATTGTATTCAATGGTGGAGCAGGCTGACATCAGCCATGATTGTATTCAATGGTGGAGCAGGCTGACATCACATATGATTGTATTCAATGGTGGAGCAGGCTGACATCAGCCATGATTGTATTCAATGGTGGAGCAGGCTGACATCAGCCGTGATTGTATTCAATGGTGGAGCAGGCTGACATCAGCCATGATTGTATTCAGTGGTGGAGCAGATTGACATCACATATGATTGTATTCAATGGTAGAGCAGGCTGACATCAGCCATGATTGTATTCAATGGTAGAGCAGGCTGACATCAGCCATGATTGTATTCAATGGTGGAGCAGGCTGACATCAGCCATGATTGTATTCAGTGGTGGAGCAGGCTGGAGGAGCTGGATTGCTGACTGAGGTTCCTCGTCTTTCTTCAGTCCTTCGAACGTGTTACACAGGATTAGGGGAGGGCTGGTTAATCGACAGAAAGCAGGCATCAGATTTAATCAGATTTTAAAAATGTAACCAGTAGTGTCACACAGTGACCAGTGCAGGGTCCTCAGCTATTTACCATCTATATCAATGATCTAGAGAAGTGGAACAAATGTACTGTAACTAAGTTTGCCAATGGAAATAATATAAGCAGGAAAATAAATAATCAATGGAAGTTGTAGAGTCTGTAAATGGATATGGACAAGTTAATCAATGGATAAAAGTTTGGCAGGTGGGATTTAATGTCATATATAACCTGTCATTTTCTTCCAGGAAGAACGGCAAGCAGTATGTTACTGAAATACAGAGGGATTACAGGACTTCGTGATACCGTGTGTACTGAAGGGTTTACTCTGAGCCGTTAAGACATGGCATGTGTTGCTCCATCACCCTGATTGTCTGCTGCCTGATGTTCCCAGCGGGCCTATTGCTCTCATCCACCATATATATCCTCCGTCACAGAATGATGATACTGATGTTGAGAACGGTGAGATGATGGAGCTGTCACCCAGTCCTGCCTGGAAAGTTCTGGAACATAGAAGCTGAATGAAATTCTGACCCAAAAACCACTGGTAGCATGGTCCTCCCCCTGATATGAAGCTGCAGGTCGTGTTGAAGGAGGTGACACCGCTCTGTGACCAGCTCCTTGTTCAGTCAGGGTCCCCTCACACTCTGCCCCTTGATTAGGTGGAGCTTGGGAAGCTGTTCCTGGAAAACCCCGGGGTGGATCCAGCAGATCCCTTTCCCCAGACACACGGATTGCGTGGTTTCAGAGCTTCCCCTCTCTGCAGCCTCTGCTCCATTTGTTGTTCATGTTACAGACCCAGATGCTTTTGCTATCGTCCCCATGCTCCATCCACAGTTGTGTCACCAAATCCTCAGGTCTTCCTGAATGTCTGAAGTAGCTCACAGCACAGCCTCCAATAAAACATTTCCAGCAGCTCCACTAACTTTCCAATAACAGGAGTCAGTCCGGAGTCCCTCAGTTCCAACTTTGATGCCTGGTAATTAACAATAATACTCGAGGGGCTTCCTCGTGTAATTGACCACATGATCAGCTGAGAGGGACAAACACAGATGTTCAGTGAACAGGCACAGACCAAGTTTCAAAGACGTGTCTCAAAGCTGCTGGGACCCTCTGCCCACCAAGGAGCAGTACATAGGACACACCAGGAAGTGAACAACAGCCCAACACACACTCCACTGTTCATGGAGCACCACATGGGACACACCAGGCAGTGAAAAGCCCGAGACACACCATTTCATTGTTTCTGAGCTTCACAGTGCCAGCTCTTGATACATTAAGGATCCAAATGGGACCCACAGCCGTGATGTATAGAAGAGCATGAGCCGTGCACTTTGCATGTTGTTTCTGAACTTCATAATTACGTTCCCGGGGATTCAGGAATATTAGCACCAACGGTCAGGTTAAGGTACAGAAAGACAGATACTCGTGTTATATTTGGATGATTACTTGATCAACAAGTTGAATAAACATGGCTCTTCTCAGAGAAATGGGATTAGTCGGAGGAGTCAGTTGCTGACGAGTCCAATAACAAGAGTAAGAACATAAAATAAATATGCTGACAGATCAGCTCAAATGGTCAGTTATGCCCGATACCAACTCCACCTCACAGAATCAGACATCATAATCCAGATGAGATATATATTCAGCGTGAAGCACTGTGCAGATCAGGCTAGTGTAGTGCTCAATACAAACCAGCAATCTGTACAGACTGTGCAGACCACATCAGTCCACGGGGGGCTGTGCAGTGAATAACTCTGTAAACCTGGAGACGTTACCCTTCCAGCATGTAGAGCTGTGTCCACCATCCGAGTGCATTGCTCAGTAATACTGTATTTGATCACTGCACACTGTCGGGAAACTTGCAGCCCATGCTGCACGTGACAGGATGTGCAACTACCATCCATTTACAGCTCCATATCTTCATTGTGCCAGGCGCTTTAGAAGATCTAATCAAGAGGAAGGATCAAGCTTACATAAGGTTGAGGAGGCAAGGGTTAAGCAGTGCCCTAGAAGGTTGCAAGGTAACCAGGGTGGAAATGAAGAATAAACTCAGGAGAGATAAAAGTGTGCATGATAAAGGCTTGGCGGGTAGAATTAAGGTAAAACCTAAGACGTTATACACTTACATGAAAAACAAGAGGATGGCCAGAGTGAGGGTAGGGCGATCAGGGATAGTGGAGGGAACTTACGCCAGGAGTCAGAGGAGGTAGGGGAGGTTCTTAATGAATATTTGCTTCAGTATTCACAAATGAGAGAGACCTTGACGTTTCTGAGGACAGCATGAAACAAGCGAATATGCTAGAACAGGAGGATGTGTTGATAAATTTGAGAAACACACGGATAGACAAATTTATTTGGCCAAACAGGATATGCCCGATGATACTATAGGAAGTGAGAAGAGATTGCTGCGCATTTTGCGATGATCCTTTGCATCCTCACTGTCCACTGGAGTCGTGCCAGATATCAGGAGGCTGGCAAAGGTTCATGCCTGGTTCAAGAAAGGGAATAGGGATAATCCTGGCAAGTATTGGCCAACCAGTCTTACAGCAGTGACGGGCAAAGTATTGGAGAGGATTTGAGAGACAGGATTTATGAATACTTTAAAAATTATAAATGATTAGAGACAGTCAACATGGCTTTGTGAGGAGCACGTCATGCCTCATAAATCTTATTGAATTTCTTAAGGATGTGACAAAACACGTTGATGAATTAGAGCAGTGGATGTGGTATATATGCATTTTAACAAGGCGTTTGATAAAGCTATTCACGGTAAGCTCATTCACAAGATAAGGAGGCATGGCTTACAGGGAGGTCTGGATGCAGAATTGGCTGGCCCACAGAAGACAGAAGGTGGTGGTAGATGGAACAGATCCCGCCTGGAGCTTGGTGACTAACTTGGTGATCTGTTCTGGGACCTCTGCTCTTTGTGATTTTTTTTATAAGATGATGAATTGGAAGGGTGGGTTCATAGGTTCGCCGATGTCACGAACTTTGGTGGAGTTGGTGGTTAGTGTGGAGGGCTGTTCTAGGTTACAACAGGACATTGACATAACTGAGCTGATGAGTGACAGATCGAGATAAATCTGGAACAGTGGGATCTTGGGTCCATGTCTATAGATCCTCAAAGTTGCCATCCAGGTTGGTGCTGTTGTTTAGAAAGCATATGATGTGTTGGCTTTCACAGCCGGGGAGATCAGTTTCAGAGCTATGAGGTTATGCTGCAGCTCTATAATCCCACTGTTTCACCCACTGTGATAAAGTTGAATGTTGTTCTGCATTGAGAGCTTGCAAGTACTTGTCATATGACTAGCTAATATTTTCAGAGTTTACTGGACTGAAACTATGTGACATCTGGCTGTGAAACAGATATGTTGAGCTTTGGTTGCTCTTTTAACAACTATTCAAATTTAAACAACCAAGTTTAAATAAAGTCCCACTATACTAAACCCATTCGATTTTAAATTTATTGTTTTACCAACATCAAACCAAGGAGATGAGCTGATGTTGAGGGAATGAAGAGGCACGCATTTTGGAAGTTAGACAGAGAGTAAACTACCATCGTGAGACTCTGCCAAGGACAACATTCTCTGTGTAAGATTCATTTTTTGAACGAAATATCCTTGCATTAAAAGACAGAACATGACCCAGGGAGATATTCAGTGGAAAGAAGGAGGACATTGGAGACTAAAGCCACTGTCTGGTTTAAGTAATTGTAATACAGTTTTTCTTGAATTGGAAGATTATATTGTTAAAGGTGGAGAAAGTTAACAAACAGTTCAGAGAAGGGGAAGCTTTGAGTTGGGAATAACTGTTGTTATTCAATGTCCACTTTTAGAATTAAGGAATACATTGATATTATTTCCTGTTAAGTAGTGGAATTTGCGAGCTCTCTGTCACTCGACTTTAACGGATTATGAGCGAGGTGAGCTTTTATGAGTGTTTGGTTTCATTAGCAGAAGGGTTCATCGCCGAGTCATAACACCACACTTGTAATACCGTGTTCTAGTCACCTCATTAAAGGAAAGAGGTGGAAGCTATAGAGAGAATGCAGAGAATTATCTATGGAACAGCAGAAAGGTTGACAGGAGCCACACAGAGTGAGTGAAATATTGAGAAAGTCACCACGTGAAAAGTAAACACTGGCAGATTCCCGATGTCTATTTAAACGTCAGTGTGGCACTGGGTGTAGTGCGTCTGTATTGATGACTGGGTATCTGTGTGTGCATGTGCATCTGTGTATCGGCATTTGTCTATGTGTGCTGAAAATGTGTTGCTGGAAAAGCGCAGCAGGTCAGGCAGCATCCAAGGAGCAGGAGAATCGATGTTTAGGGCATGAGCCCTTCTTCAGGAATTTGTCGATGTGTGCCTGTATATGTGCTATTGCATCAGTCTCCGTGTGTATCTGTGTATCTATATTCATCTCTGTGTGTCTCTGCATGTCTTATTTTTTCACTGTGTGTGTCTACGTTTCTGCATTCATCGCTGTGTGCATCTGCATGTCTGTATTTGTCTCTGTGTGTATCTGCATGTCTGTATTTGTCGCTGTGCGTATCTGCATGCCTATATTTATGTCTGTGTGCAGCTGCATGTCTGTATTCATCTCTGTGTGTACCAGACTGTCTGTATTCAACTCTGTGTGTATCTGCGTGTCTGTATCCACCTCGGCGTGTATCTGTGTGTCTCTATTCGTCTCTGTGTGCATCTGTGTATCTCTGTGTGTATCAGCACGCCTGTTTCTGTCTCTGTGTATATCTGTTTATCTGTATTCAACTCTGTGTGTATACGTGTATTTGTATTCCTCTCTGTTGGTATCAGTATGACTTTATTCATCTCTGTGTGTAACTGCGTGTCTATATTTGCCCTTCTGGGTATCTGCGTGTCTATATTTGTCTTTCTGTGTATCTGTGTGTATGTATTCGTCTCTGTGTACATTTATGTGTCTGCATTCATCTCTGAATCTGTGTGTCTGTATTCATCTCTATGTGCATCTGCCTGTCTGTATCTATCTGTGTGTGAGTCATTAAATTCGTCTCTGTGTGTATCTGCGAGTCTGTATGTGTGTCTGCGTATCTGTGTTTGTCTCTGTGTGTATCTGTGTGTCTGTTTTCATCTCTGTGTGTATCCGTGTGTCTTTATTTGTCTCTGTGGGCATCTGTGTGACTCTATTCGTCTCTGTGTGTATCTGCGTGTTTGCGTTTGTCTCTGTTTGTATCTGCGTGTCTGTATTCATCTTACGTGTATCTGTGTGTCTCTATCCGTTTCTCTGTCTATCTGCGTGTCTCTGTGTGTATCTGCGTGTCTGCATCTGTCTCTGTGTGCATCTGCGTGTTTGCATTCGTCTCTATGTCTATCTGCATGCCTGTGTTCATGTGTGAGTATCTGTGTGTCTGTATTCGTCTCTGTGTGTATCTGCAGGTCTGTGTTTGTCTCTGTGTGTATCTGCGTGTCTGTGTTTATCTCTGTGCGTATCCTTTTCGTCTGTATTCATCCCTGTGGGCACCTGTGTGAGTCTATTCATCTTTGTGTATATCTGCATGTCGATATTTGTCTCTGTGTGTATCTGCGTGTCTGTATTCATCTCTGTATCTGCGTGCCTGTATTCATCTCTGTTGTGTATCTTCCTATCTGTATTTGTCTCTGTGTCCATCTGTGTGCCTGTATTTGTTTCTGTGTGTCGCTGCACGTCTCTGTGTGCGCCTGTGCATCTGTATTCATCTCTGTGTGTCTGTATTTGTCTCTTTGTGTATTTGCGTGTCTGTTTTCATCTCTGCATTTTGTCTGCGTGCCTGTATTCGTCTCTGTGTGTATCTGTATGTCCATGTGCACAGCGGATCTGTCAGCATCTCTGGTGTTTAAAGTGATGCAATGTCCCTCTCTGCTGGTCTTCACACTCCTCTGAGTTGACAGCACCGCAAGGTGACAACCATCACGGGATTCAGTCTGGGAGGGAGGGGGAGGGAGACAGCTCAGAGCGCCATCCAAACTGACAGAACCATCTGCACACGCACACATACACAGTTTGGTATATGGAGGATTGTATTCGTACTGAGGACCCTTAGAGTGGAGAATGTTCATGTAAAGTTATGTCTATGGTCACTCTGCAATGTGGAAGTGATTTGTCTTTGAAGATTATTCATGACACAGAGTGCGCAAATTAAAGTGTATTTCCATCGCAAATGCATCCAAGCAAGATTGACGGAACAATTTGTAAGCCAATGGAATGAATGTATTTCACGTTCATTATCTTGAAATGTTTTATAATATACTCCTACAAATTATAAATGAGAAAAGATTGAAAATCCTGAAATGGACACAGTGGTGGTGGTAATATCTCAGGAACGATATCATTAGGTATCAGACGAAACTGCTCTGTGCTTCCAAAGACGTTATTTGAAAAACCAAACAGCCATGCAATGTGAAAGATTGACAGTATTTGATGTCCTCTGAAAGAAACAAAATACATCTGACACTAGTGCAAAGGCATGGGGAGGCTAGCAGAAGATGGCATTGTATAACTATAAACTAAACAGGGACAGACGTAGAGGTGTGGGGAGGGGGTGGTGAGGCGTTGATCTCAATTTCAATGGATTTACCCCAAAAAACGGCAGGACATCATCTCAGGAGATACACACATACATACACAGACACGTTAAACACACAACACATATTCATACAGAAATGGACACACACAGAAACACACACACTCCTGCACAGTTTCTTTAACATAGAGTTGAATAAGCTTTTCATTAATTTGGGAATCAGTGATCATTTGGCGAAGGCAGGAGAATGTAGGTGAGAAACAGTTCTGTTGTAATCCAATGGCACAGCAGATCCAATGGGATAAGTGGCCTGATTCTGCTCTATTTTCCCATATTCAGGAGAGAGTTTTCAAAGGTTGAATTTGAATGCAGATTACAAGGTTAAAGGTAGGCTTCTTGGCAGTGTGGAGGAACAAAGGGATGTTGGGGTCCACGTCTGTAGATTCCTCAAAGTTGCCAAAGCCCTCAAGGTAAGAATGTGTATGATGTGTTGGCTTTCATAAGCTGGGGGATTGAGTTTAGAGCTGTGAGGTTATGCTGCAGCTGCATAGAGGCCTGGTTAGACCACAGTTGGAATATTGTGTTGAGTTCTGTTCGCCCCATTAAAGGAAGGATGTGGAAGTTTTAGAGAGGGTGCAGACGGGAGTTCCCAGAATGTTGCCTGTCCTATATGGCATGTGTTATGAAGAAGGTTTGAGGGAGCTTTAGCTTTTCTCATTAGAGTAAAGAAGGATGAACGGTGACTTGATAGAGGTGTGCAAGATGATGAGAGGCACAGATAGAATGGATTAGTAGATTCTTTTTCATAGGGTAGAAATGGATAACACGAGGAAAACATAATTTAAATGTGATTGGAGGCGGGTTTTGGGGAGATGTCAAGAGGCAGGTTGTGGAATGCACTGCCAGCAGTGCTCGTAGAATTAGCTACATTAGGGACATTCAAGTAACTCTTGGATAAGCACATAGATGATAATAGGATGAAGGCTCTGCAGTTTAGTTTAATCTTAGAGTCGGATAAAAGGTCGCCACACCATTGAGGGCTGAAGGGCTCTTACTGTGCTGTACTGCTCAATGTTCGCTGTTCTAATTTCTTGAACTCTTGTGAAAATATTGTACCTGGAATTCCTTTAACTTCAGTGGAGGTTAATCTGATCAGTATTTGAATGTTGAGGGTTAATGGAAATTTGGGGAGGGTTGAGGGGCTGAATGGTCTATATCTGTTCCTAACCGTTGTGTCGAAAGAATAATGACTGGTTTGAGGGGAACTCATTTTGAGAATAAGGGCATTCCTATTTCAGACTGGGAAAGGGATGTTCCTTTCTCTATAGGATTGTGTGGTCTGTGGTCTTCTCTTGCACAAGGAGCAGTGAAGACTGGGTTAATGAAAACACTCAAGGCGGAGTTATAGAGGTCTTTGATGAACAAGAGAATCAATGTTTATTGGGAACAGACAGGAAAGGGATGCTTAGTTACCATCACATCAACAATGAGCATTCGGAATTGTACAGCAGGCTCGAGGGGCTGAATGGCCACCTGCTGATCTTGCTTCATGTATTGTTCACTCACTCAGCCTCGCGATGCTGTTACAGAAGTTGAGGAAATCGCATTCAGCCATTCAGGATCGATCTGCACCTCTAAGTAATTATAAAGAAATAGGATGAGCTCTTCCACCATTTCAGTACATTACGCAGCGCAAGAGGAGGTCACACCTACTTTCCAGATTGCTACACAGGAACAGGGGAGTCCTGGGTAACTATGAGGAAATAGATAGTCGGGAGAAATGTGTATTTTCGGGTTGGAAATCTTTAACTTGGTGAAGTGCCTCAGAGATAAGTGCAACATAAAAAGCTATTTTTAACCTGTCAATGATTTGCGTGTGGGAACTGATTGGATGGAAATCAATTGGCTCAACCACTAAGATAATCATTCAATACGATGTCAAGTGGAGGTAGAGAGTCTGGAATGTGATATAGACAGGGAAGGTTAGTGTGCAAACCTTCAGCAGAAACAGGATAACATGGGGTACTGACGTTTGTGCTGTGGCAGAAGGGTAAAACAACAGTAATCTAATTCAAAGAAGAGAGATCACAAAACTCAGTTGTACAAAAAAATTTGTTCACCCGGGTACATATATCACACGGGGTTAGTATGCAGATGCAGCAAGTAATTAGGAAGGTATTTGGAATGATTACTGCATGAAAAGGCTATCAGGATATTTTACTGCATCTGTTCAGGGGATTTCTGAGTCAACATCTGATGTATTGTGGGCTGTGATGATTCCATAAACTGAAAAATAAATATACTCAATAGCTTTAGAATATTTGCGAATATGTTTCACTGCACTTGCTCCTGGAAAGAAGGCCTTATTCTGTCATACAGCATGGAAACAGACTCTTCACTGCACCATGTCCATGCTGACCAGGTGTCCTAAATTAATCAAGTTCCATTTGCCAGCACTTGGCCCATATCCCATAAAACCTTCGTGTTCACTCAAATGGCTTCATTCAAATGGCTTTAAATACTGTAGCTGCCCCAGCCTCCAACATTTCCTCTGGCAGTTCATTCTATACACTCTGTGAAAAGTTACCACTTTTGTCCCTTGTAAATCTTTCTCTCCTCACCTTCAATCTATGTGCTCGAATGGTGGACTGCCCTAAGCTAGGAAAATGTTCTTGGATCTTCACCATTTCCTTGTTCCTCATGATGTTTTAAACCTCTATAAGGCGAGAGCAATTCAGGGTTGAGAATGAGAGGCGTTCGTATTGAACTGTATAAGATATTGAGGAGAGTGTATCTGATGCATAGCCTATGGACATTTTCTCTGGTACGGGAGTCTAGAACTGAGGATTCAAATTTAAGAAAACAACATGTATATGATTTATACTCTTTTCATAGTATAAGAAAACAAATACTATGAAGACGTGATTTTATTGGACAAAAATATGAGGACACGTACAAATGTATCTTCATTAAAACTCCTACATGGAGCAGAGAGCAGGGACATAGTCCTACAGTTCCGATAATGTCAAGGAGGCCTCACGTGGTCCACTTTGGTGTTGAGATAACATTATTGTATATTTCTGCTCCGAGATGGAGAAAATGCAACATGCTGGAGAAGCCACTGCTCATTGCTACCTATCTTTCCTTGTTCCTTCTCGCAGCAATGTATGAGAGATGAAAACCGTTCAGTCATCTTTATCATTCATGTAGGATTACTGTTGAGGAATCATTGGCATCTCCCCACTGCCGAAAATCAAAGGTAATTCAGCAAATCCGACTGTTCCAGGAATAAATTCTGCTTGTGTGAGCAGAACAACTTCAGAGTCAGAATAACATTTAATTATTTTACTTCTGTCCTGAGTTTAACACTTGCTTGGACAAAGCTCTTTCATGCTGCTTTTGTTCCAGCTTGTATTTAGGTATGTGTATGTGTGTGTCTGTGTGCACTTGCGTGTGTGAGACACTGTGTATGTCTTAGTGTGCGTGTCTGTGTGTATGCACAGACTGCATCTCAGTATGCGTTCAAAGATAAATATTAATGTACATATTTGTCCAAACTGTTTGCCATTTATTTTTCCATCTTAGCTTTGAGTAACTTTGCTTTGATGAATTATTTTTGCAAATGTAAGATATCGAGCTGACTTGTCCCCAGCAAAGAACCTGACCTAGTCTGAGACCTATATCATTGGTCATATCACCAACCGAGTTACATTTAAAATTTATCATGATCAATGGAGGAACGGGACTAGAAAATGAAACAGTGGTCCATCCAGCCCCAGTCTGAACACGGATGAGGAGAATTTCACAATGGGTTGTTTTAGTGGGAATGCACTTCCCCAGATGTTTGTGGTGCCTGTGTGTTTGCATTTAGTCAAAGCATTTAGATATTGGACAGTAAAGGACAATGAACTACAGATATGGGAGTGGGGTTGAGAACACATCCAGATCAGCCAAGACCTTACTGCCTAGTTGAGAGGGCTTAAAGTGTCCTCAGTCCTACGTTCCTTGTTCCATTCAGTTCCTCAAATCTGCAAGGCAGGAGCATTTGGAGTTCATTTATTCCGATAACCTGGTGCACAGAAACAGAGGAGACCATTCACTGACTGAAGACTCGAGAGTGTAGTGCTGTAAAATCACAGCAGGTCAGGCAACATCCGAGGAGCAGGAGAATCGCCGTTTCTGAGCATAAGCTTCTGACCGAAACGTGGTTTCAACAGAATACAAGGACGCTATTGAATCCATTGAAACTATTGGATAAGAATAGGGGTAGCCCATTCAGACCCTCCTGCCTATTACACAAGGAGTGAAGGAGTGTAGTCAGCACATCAAGATGTTAAACAGGAACCGGAGTCGCCAAGTCAGGTCCTTGAGCTGCTTCCCGATGACCAGGACGTGGCCATTCGGCCTATCAAACCACGTATACAGAAATAGGAAGATGTCTTTGATGCCCCACCATGACAAAGAGTGAAGCAGAGTCTACACAGATAGACTGCTCTATGTTGTTCGTCCTGGTTCCTTTGCTCGTGGTACATATGTGTCACTTTAAGTTTGTTTGCTGAACGTGAGTGGGAAAAGTGAATGGTTTGTGTCAAGCCTCAAGGAAATGCCTTCTATCTCCGAGAAGACATTATTGTACTCCTATAGAGGTCAGAAGCTGGTGGAACTGGCAAACTATTTCAGGAGTCAGGCATTAAGGCTGCTGATAGATTTATGATCAGTGCAGACACACACACCAGCTGCACATTGAGACAGTGAGAATTCATTCAGAGCCTGGAGCTCCCTCTCAACCAACATGGGGTCTCCACACTGAAATCAGAACTATTGGGATTTACATAAAATGGGGAAAATGCAATTTCTCATAAAATTACCATCCTTTTTCTGGACATAATAAATGTTACTCCAGAACCCTCAAGTTGAAATGTAATCGCTTGTTATTCTCTCGCTGTGCTACGTATTTCGCTCGATTATACTCTCATAACTTTTATCAGTTAATTATCGTTTACACAATGTAATTCAATAATTTGCTTGCAAAGGTGGAAACATCTTATTGCACAGTTTGTTTGCCTTTTCTTTTTGATATTTGATGTAGCCTTAGCACAAATGTACTTGTATTGTTTACTGAACAGCATTGACCAACTGTCTGTGTGGCGTTTGCACATTGTCGCCGTGTCTGCGTGGGTTTTCTCCGGGTGCTACTGTTTCATCCCACAGTCCAAAGATATGCAGGTGAGGTGAATTGGCCATGCTAAATTGCCCACGGTGTCAGGGGTGAATAGAGGGTAGGGGAATAGGTCTGGATGGGTTACTCTTCGGACGGTCAATGTGGACTTGTTGGGCCAAAGGGCCTGTTTCCACACTGTATGTAATCTAAAAAAAAAGTGACCTGTTTATCGGGATTCAAGGGTCACACACAGTATGTATTTTCCATGGGCTAAGAAACAGAAGACCGTGACTGTGGAGACTGATGAGGAATAAAGTTACATCCCCCAAGTCCCCAATGTCTTCTTGACAGACAGAATAAAATCAAATGTAGAGAAAGAAACCGAATATATTCGGATGAAGGAATTGCAAATGACAGTGTAAATAAAACAGGATAATTTGAAATGGAATGGCTGAACAATGATTGATCAGTGTGTGTGTGTGAATGTGTGTGTGTGTGAGTGCGTGTGTGTCTGTGTGTGTCTGTGCGTGAGTGAGTGTGTCTGTGTTGTGGGTGTGTGTGAAAGTGTGTGTGTGTGCATGTGTGCGTGCAGATACATAAGACTGTTCGTATGTGTGTACCATATTCAGAATGAACAAGAGAGACATATTTAATAAAAATGATGCATGTGATGTACAAAATTTATAAAACGTTAACATGTTATTTAGTCTTCAGCTGAGATGTTCTGTTCCCCTTCTTTCAACGTACACTCTGCCTCCTGCCTCTTCCGTGCATTCCCAGACTTAATCTCTAATTCTTATCAGGATGTATGTTATAAATTCCTGCTTCTTGTGTTCCAATTTATTTCAGTTAATCAATTTTCTACCGGGAAACATATACATTGACCTGCTGGTTTCGGTCAACAGCTGTTGCCTGTCATAATAATGGAGATAAAGTTCTGGCATCAGATCCACATTTCAACATATTAATCTGTTGCACAGACACTGTACAAAGGACCACAACACACAGGAATTGTCAAACCAAGTACAGAAGTACATCGATATCTATCAGTCATGTAGACTTCTCTATTTTTATATCTCCATGTCTATATTCTCTCTCTCTCTCTCTCTCTGTCTCTCGATTTCTGTTTTAATCTAATTGATACATCGTCCAATCGTTCTTTCTGTCTCATGCCTCAGACTTCCTTCCTTCTGTTTACATCTATTGACCACATTTGGATGTGATGTCTTATAATTGAGTAATGTAACTACAAGGCACGAGGGAGCAGATGGCCAGAGTTAGTTGGAAGGGAAGCTGAGCACGTGAAGATGGTGAAGCAGCAATGACAGGAGTTTCTGGGGATAATTCAGCAGCACATCAGAAATTCATCCCAAATAAGAAGAACAATATTCAGCAGAAGACAGGTCAACCACGAGTGATAACGAATTCAGGGAAAGCATAAAAACAAAAGAAAATACACACAATGTGGTGAAGATTATTGGGAATCCAAAGGATTACGAAGTCTACAAATTCGAACACGGATAACTAATAACAGCAAATGGGAGGAGAGGGTGAAATATGATATCACACTTCTTAATCGTGTAAAAGAATATGGAAAGCGATTTTTCGATATATAACAAGGAAGACAGAGATTAAAAAATAAACAAAGGACTGTTGGAAAATGAGGCTTGAGTAGTTATGGGAAGCAATGGAATGGCAGAGGAATTGAATAGATACTTTACATCAGTCTTCACGGTGGAAGACACCAGTAAAATGCCAGAACTTCAAGACAGTCAGGGTATCGACGTGAGTATACTGACCTCAGTAAGGAGAAGATGCTAGGGAAGGTGAAGTTGAATCAATCAGCGAGACGAGTTGGACAACAGCTCATAGTTCTAAAGAGATATCGAAGTTAATTGTGGAGGCATTGCTGGTGATCTTTCAGGAAACTTTGGAGTGAGGGAGGACTGGTAAATATAACCACCCCGTTTAAGGAGAGAGGGTCACAGAAGACAGGAAATTACAGAAAGACTTATTGGATCTTTGGGTTTATGAATAAATGTGTGAAGTATAAGTACAAGGAAGTTGTGAAATAGATTGGAAATGGTGTGATTAAGCTACAGCATAACAAGAGTTACGTTTACAATACCATTGCGAACAGAAGTGATGAAAGTACGGTTAAAACAAAGGAAATCAGTTCGAAGCTGACAGGATCATTCATGACAAAAAGACTGTTTCCTAGATCCTGCAGTGAGAATGTTGAGATAAGCTTGTCAGTAAACAGACAACAAGGAATGCATAAAAAGCACAATAAAATCTGTTGCTGATAAGGTCTCAAAGTGCAACGAAGTAGCCAATACACATGAAGCTGGAAAAGCAAACCAAGTGAGACAGCGTCCTAGGAACAGGAAAGTCAACGTTTCAGGCTGAAAGACTTCATCAGGATTGGGGTGAGGGAAGGGGAGACGGGAAGTAAATAGAGGGAGTGGTGTGGGGCTGGTGGAAGGGTAGGTGGAATGGCGATGGTGGGGGGATGCAGGCAGGGAATTAAAGTGATTGGTCAGTGGGAAGGGTGCAACAGATAGACGAATGGGAAGATGGACAGCTTTGGTCAGGTCAGGGAAGGGGACATGGGGTAATGCTGTGGGTAGAGAAATTTTGAAGCCAGTGAAATCAATATTGACACCATTGAGCTGTAAGGTTTCCAGCTGAAATATCAATTTGTGTTCCCGAGTTTCTGTTTGACCTCACTCTGACAGTGGAGGAGGCCAAAGATGGACCTGTTGCTGGATGAGCAAGGGGAGGGGAATGATTGAAATGGATGGCAATTGGAATGCTGAGTTTGTTAAAGCGTGCAGAGAGCAGATGCTTCATGAATATGTGCCTGAGTCTCCCTTTGGTCTCCACAACATAGAGGAGACCACGTTGGGAGTTGGGGACGAACTCGGTTGGTCAGGATCAGGCTCTGTGTGGAATATTAGTGCTCTGCACGAAGCAAACAACTCGACTTTCCAGTTAGCATTCATTTTAATTTCAACTCCCACTCGCCCGGCGACATGCTCATCCTTAGCCTGTCCACTGTCAGAGGAACACCACCTGAGAGTTTACCTTTGAAACTGATAGCCCAATGGCCTCAATATTGACTGAAGCCGCTTCGAAAGCGATCCACCCACAGCGTTATCCCATGTCCCCTTTCCCTGACCCGACACACCTGTATCTGCTTCATTCTTCCCACTGACCAATCACAGTAGCCTCATACCTGCATGTACCTACCACCACCATACCTACCCGCCACCCTTCCATATCCCATCACTCCATTTCTGGGCTCCCATCCCCCTCACCCGTCCTGACAAAAGGTCCAAGATCAAAATAGTGCCTTTGCTGCTCCTCTGATTCTGTCTGGTCTGCTGTGTTTATCCAGATCCAAGTGTATTAACTCTGGTCTCCCGCACCTATAGTACGTCCTCTCTCCAAGCTGTGGAACTAGGTGGTCCACATATAAGAAGTAATAAATTTGGACATTTGAAAAGATCACGGACACATTCGTTATTTCACCTTCCAGATGAAGCACCATTTCACTTGTACTCTTTCAATCCAGTCTCCAGTCATTGCTACCCACAATGCAGTCTCCTTTACATTGGGGGGACCAAACATAAACTGGTTTGAGGAACACTCCCACTCTGTCTGTGGGAATAACCATGACCTTCTCATTGCTTTCCATTTCATAAAGTACCTTGCTGGCATGCTAACATTTCAGTCCTGTGCTGCTGTAATGCTCCAATGAAGCACAACTCAAACTCGAGTAACACCTCACTTTAGACCTTGGTACGTTCTATCCTGAAGGAGTTTTTATTCAATTCCATACATCCACAGCCTGACCGCATTATGGCTGTTCTCCATTCTTCACACACTCTTTCTCCTGGTCTCCCAATGAACTTGCCCTGTTTGGGAATCGTTTGTCTTGCACTTAATTAAAGAACCAATTTCCCCCCTTCACAATCTAATTAATACTCATTTTACATTTGATTCTCTTTTAACAGAAATAAAAGTCAATTTGTCAGGGGCATTGCTCCTCCACACCATCTTGTTTCCAGCCACCGCTCCTCTACCTCGGTCAAGGGAGTTAAAAGCCCATTTTCCAATCCTTTAATATTCTGAAGAGGAGTCACACTAGACTTGAAACGCTAACTGTGTTTCTCTCTCTCTGCAGATGCTGCCAGATCTGCTGTGTTTCTACAGAAATGAGAAAAAGCACATTTTCAATTAAACAAATGACTCTGGATGCTTGAAATCTGAAACGAGAACAAAAAAAAACTGTGAGCCTTGAATAATGGTCACTGCACCCAAATGATTAAGTCTGCTTTCACTCCACTGATGCTGCCAGACCTGCTTAATTTCTCTCGCAATTTCTGCTTTTCACCACGTTTCAAAGTCATGTGTCAACTTGGCTCAATCGCCCTGTTCAACCTAGAGCGCATATACCGGGAAGTGAAAGATAACACAAGATGCACAATTTCTGTGTCTCTGAAATAACATAAAGCTGGCATTACTGAAACTAAGAGTTCTTACTGTTAGTCAGGGAGAGAAACAGAGGGACACGCATTCACTCTAAACACAGAAGGTAGCACATAATGGAAAGGAAAGGATTCAGATGATTATGTTAAAGGGTGTTGGGCAATGAGACAAATTGTAAGTGTGAAACCATGGAGAGACCCTCAGTAGAATGAGAATATAAAATTGGAAGTGTGCCACATCAGAAACCAGAGTAGGTCACTGTGTACATGGCTGATGGGTGAGTGGGACTTGGTGTGAACTGGGGGCGGAACTGTATTGGAGATATTGCAGCTCAAACTGCGTGTTCCATGTGATGCTGTAGACCACAACAGCAACAGAAGAAAAATTATATTCAACCATAATCTGTAACTTTTTGCCTGGGATTATCCCTCAGTCTATCATTACCAATAAGCGAATCTATGCTTCAGCAACGAATGTGGTGAACATGCCAGGGCAGAACTATGTGTACCTAAAACCGATGGCAAACCATTGAGCTACCACACTTGACTGTTTACATTCCAAACAGCAGAACTACCATCTGAGAGGGAGGGCGGAATGATTGCAAGACCAACAGATCAGTTCGAAGCTCTACAGTCCTGCCAGATCCAATCGTTAATGTATTAGACAACTCACTGCAGGAGACGACCCAACACATGTCCCCCTCCTTAATAATGGAACAGCCCTGCACATCAGTGCAAAAGACAAGCATGTAATTAACTGCGACATACTCAGGCAGAAGTATTGAGTCAATGATCTACCTCACCTCGTCAGGATGCCCACAGAATTACAGATAGCAGTTTTCAAATAATCTGATTCGCTCTATGTGATATGAAGAAACATCTGAACACGGTAGATATGACAAAGGCAATGTGCAACAAGCCGTGTCCCTGGGGAAGCTGTTTCATTCCTTTTCCAACTCTGACATCTATATGGCAATGTGGAAAATTACTCAGCTATGATAAGTCTCTTAAGAGGAGAATAATTACAGTATGACCAACATCACCCCCTCAATTCCATAATGACAGTCAAATTGTTGGGAGTTCTTTTTGACAGAGTTGTCAAGCAGTACAGAAATAAACTGCTCAGTGTGGTTTGCGACAGGTTACCATGTGGAGATGGAAATGTCACTAGGTTTCTAATCCAGACCAGGCTAATGCTCTGGAAGCTGGTGGAAGTTAATAACAATTAATAAAATATCGAGATCTAAAATCTTGAGTCAGTAATAATGACCTTGAAGCCAATGTCAATTATAAACACCAATTTGCTTCCACAATGTACTTTCAGGAAGTGAATCTCCCGTGTTTTCCTGGTCTGGCGTAAAAGTAACTCCAGACACACAGATATGTGATATACTTTTCAATGGTCTTTGAAATGGCCAAACAAGACACTCAATTGTATCAAACTGCTCCGAAGTCTTAAAGGATAAAACCAGTCAGAACACCGGGCATCAGCTTCTGCATCAGAAAAGGGAAACACTGGCCTGTCAACACTGCAGAGACCTCCTTCCTAACATCTGAGAGCTTGTGACAACATTGACAGTGCTTATCCACAGACTACATCGAAACTTTTGGAATGGAGTAGGTCATTCAACACAGTGAGCCTCCCACGTTCTCACTATGGCCGAGAATCTCCTCAATGCATTTCTCCTACAGCAGACTGAGATATATTGCAATTGATTCCGTCAACCAAATGTTTGAGGTGTTTGCGAATAGCTGAGACCCAAGGACACAATCCTGAGATACTCCACGAGCCTTCATCTCCAATAAAAGGATCATTTTCTTCCTGTTCTTCTGGTCCAGGTGCTTCTTTGCTGACTTGCTTTCTTTTTCATATTTTCTCGTCCACTTTTCTTTTTGTAATTTACTGACCTAAAGCTGGACCCAGGGTTTGGAACTCAAGCTAAGGCCAATGCGGAGGAGAGTGAGTCCTTACTTTTCCGGAGCAAGCACATGACCTGGAATTGGCAGCTGCAACATCAGCAGAGTCAACATGAGTGAGATCGGGCCCAGTAGCAAAAGGTGATACCTGAAGATTGGAGACATGTTGTTGGTTGTGTCCTGCACTGGTTGTGGTGAAGTGCATAGTGGAAGGCCATGATGGTAACATCGATGAGGTGGGCCCAGCAGTAAGAGACATGTTTCTGACATTGGAATGGCCTGGCAGAAGAGACAATGAGCTGGTGGTGGAGGAGTATCTGCCAAGTGGCAAAGATGGTGCCTTAGGATCAGAAACGTCGATGTTGCTGGGGTCTGGTGTAGATGGGGATGAAGCTGTCATGAAGGGTTGGGTTGCAGGGGTGGTCGATGATGAGGAGCTGTCTCACACCCCATAAACTCTCTTCAGGCTGTATCCTCTGTTTATTCCACTGTCTTCAATTATTCAAAATGGCACCACTTTGTGGCAACAAGTGAAAGCATTTCACTGTATTTTATTGTATTTATCCTGGAAAGTACACCTGGTCATAAAATCAAAATCAGAAACTTTTACTCACTCTTTCCTGCCAGCTGTCCCATTCCGTAACCATGTCCAAATATTTGCCAACATCCCATAAGATTTGATTTTGCACACTGGGTTTGGGACTTCAGCAAAAATCTTTCTGGAAATCCCCCTCGTAATCCTATCCTTGTGAATCATCTCTCCCTCAACCTTCTCTGCTCCAAAGTCAACAACCCGAGCTTATCCAGCCTCTCTACATAGTTGATATGCTCCATCCCAGAGAGCATCCTGGTGAATCTCCTCTGCAACCCTCCACTACAATCACATCCTTCCTGCAATATGGCTCCCAGAACTACGTACAGTGTTCCAACACAGCCTATCCATAGACTTGTACCGCTCTGACAATCGATACATCGGGGAATGAAGGCTCTGCCTACGGTTTCCTCTGCCTTATTAACTAACGTATTAACCTCAGTCAAAAAGTATATTGCTGGAAAAGCACAGCAGATCAGCCAGCATCCGAGCAGCAGGAAAGTCGACTTTTTGAGAATATGCTTTTCATCAGGAATGTGGCCACCAATCCTGATAAAAAGCTTATGATCAAAACATCGACTCTCCTGCTCCTTGCATGCTGCTTGACTGACTGTGCTTTACAAGAACTACACTTCTTTATTCTGATCTCAAACATCTGCAGTCCTTATTTTTTCCCCTAAACTATAACCCTGTGCCGTCACATTCAGGGATTTGTGGAGGAACACCCTCTCAGCTTCTTAGTGTGCTGGCATTCATTGTATACCCCCATTTTTAGTTCCTCCTTCCAAAGTGCATCACCACATGTTTATTAGGGTTACATTCCATCTGATTATCTGATCATTCCATCTGTATCTTCCTGTAACATAAGGTCTTCCTCCTCACTGCCAACCACCCGGCCAATATTGTCAAATACAAACTTAATGAGCACAGTCCCTCACCATTACCTCCTCCCCCCCGCTAACACATTCACATTTGTGAATACCACAAATAATAAGATACACTGCACTGATCCCTGTGGTACATCAGGGGACACTGGTCTCCAGTCACACAAATAGCCTTCCTCCACCACCCTCTGTCTCCTGCGAATAAGACAATGTTTGATGTAACTCACTAAGTTACCCTTGATATCATGGCTTTATGTAATCAGTTTCACATATGGGGCTCTGTCAAAGGTCTTGCTGAAAACCCATAAGAACAACATGCTCGAAAACAGACAATAACATTCACTTGGTATGACTTCCCTCCTATGATGTCATGCTGACTCCCCCTGATCAAACCTTGCCTCTGCAAATTGAGATAAATTTTCTCCTTTCTTATTTTCTTCAGTGCTTGCCCTAACACGGATCTAAAACCGACTGGTTACCAGTCAGTCTAATTTCACCATCCTTCCTGTAAAGTGGGACTATATTCGTTGTTCTCCTGTCATCTGGCAACTCCAACTTCCCTGTGGCCAGATTCGGCTTAAAAATTTGAGTCAGCGCCTTTTCTCCTTTGTCTCTAACAGCAGCCTGTAATACAACTTATCCAGGCCTGGCAATCAGTCCAATTTTAGACCAGCCAAAGCCTCCAATCCCTGCTCCCATCTTATATCAGTCTGTTCAAGAGCTTCCCAACCCATCTTTTTGAATTCTGTCCCTGCATTCTCCTTCTCTGAGTAAAACAGAAATGGAGCCTTTATGTAACAATCGATCAATGTTCTCCAGCTTCATACACAGAGTGGTCCCTTGGTCTCTAATGGGCCCTAGTTGTGTCCTGGTTATTTTGTTCTGATTGATATACGTGGACAACATCTTGGGATTCCCCCTAACCTTGCCCGGCAACTCTTCTCCATGCCCCTGTGTCAGTCCGTCTCTCTGTGTGAACTTTCTAAGCTTCACTGCGATCTCATTTCATTTTGGCAATCACTGGAGAACAGAAACTGAGTTTCACCATCAGTTAATCTTGCCTCTAATAAGGTTAGCATGAAAGTAACTGTTTAGATTCTCTGTAATTTCCAAGTTCGCTTCAAGAATCTATCGTGTGTGGATATTCCCCATTCCAAACTTGTCCTTGCCTTCACTTTTCCATCAAGTACCGAGAGAAGCATTTGGTCATCCTAATGTTTCTTTTTAGTTTGCATTTTTAAAAATTATTTCATTATCAGTTCATTTGTCCACAAATGTCTCTGAATCCATGGCTTACAACAATATCTGACAATTTCCTGAGCTGCTTCCTTTGATCTAATGCAATCTTTAATTAATTTGTTCACTATTGTTAAGTCACCTTACCCCTTTGCTATTTGAGCTGTGGACAAGTGTATATTGTACTTTTTAAGGTGTTTATTTAAACAACAACCATTCCCTGTCTTCCAGTAAATCATTTTCATGTACTTCTCCAATTCACTGAAGCTAATTTTAGCCTCATACTAAGGTTTATAACCACAGTTTCAAAAATAAGTGGTTTGCTTTCAGACGTTATATAAAATTCCATGTATTATAAATACTATTCCCGAAACCTCCTTTTCAGCAGGGTTTTCAATTGGCTGTTCTGATAACATAATATCATTCTCAAAACAGCCTCACCTCGACCTCAGTACTCAACATACTGTTAAAGGAGACCATCTCAAATACCCTAATGAAATCCATTTTCCCAGCATTATTATTCACGTGGGTTACCACGGTTTAGATGTACCTTGAAACTGTTCATTATTACTGTGGTACCCACAAACCTGGATATCTAATTTCCTGTTTTATATCATATCTAACTTTTGTATTGCAACTTTCACTTTGACATATGACTTCCATCAATCTTTGCTTCTCCTTGTTGTTTCTAAGCTTCGCCTTATTAGATTCTGTGGAATCTGAGCTATGTGGTCTCTTGGAAGATTAATGGTAGATTCAGGTGAGATATTTGGTGAAGCCTATTTGGACGTTGAGATAATCTCGTCACGTCATTCATTCTTCTCAAGTGTTATTATGACATTTTCACCAGATCTCCCGTTATGCTTGTGTGGTAGAGAAGGACAATGACATTTCAACGATGCTATGCATTCCCCCAGACAGCTGAGCGTACTCTAACCTGGCTGGGAACCTTACAGCAGACTGGTAAAGTGTTGCTGATGCTGTACAGGATCATAATCAGGTCACATCTAGAGTAGTGTCCACAGATTTAGTCTCCTCACTGAAGAAAGGATATTGCGATATTGGAAGCAGATCAGAAATGGTTCCTTCAACTAATTCCTGCAATGATGCGGTTAACATACAAGGAAAGGATTATTAGGTTGATCCAATACTCATGAGAGTTTACAAGAATGAAAAGTGACCTTATTTTTACATAGAACACCGGAAAGAGTCAGCAACAGAAGCCAATTACACAGCCAATTCCAGTTCTCCAACCTGTAACACAGGAACAGCAGAAAGGTATTCAGAACTTCAACCCTGTTAACCAGAACAGGACAAGGTTATTCAGCCCCTGAATCCTGATATACAGTTACAGGAGGAGGCCAATCAGCCCCTCGAGTCTATAACACTGCACGCAGAGTAGGCCATGCGGCACCAGTATCCTGTTATGCAGCAACAGGATCAGTCCATTCAGCCTCCTCAATTCGCTAACACAGGAACTGGAAGAGATGGGTACACAAGAATAACAGGAGGCCATTCAGCACGAGAATTCAAGAAGGAGATAACATTATTTGAGACTTGTTACGGAAAGGTGGAGGTAATTCACCCATGTGTCTGTTGTATGGGAACAGAAGAAGACAAATCACTCCTTCGATCCCATTTCAGGGATGCAGAAGGTGATTGTTCAGTATCTCGAGCCTGTTGTGAAGGAATATGAAGAGACCTTTCAGCCCCTCAAAATGTTGCACAGCAAGAGGAAAATAACACAATCCCTCAGGCTTCTGACGTATTATCAGGAAGAGGAGAAGCAGATTTTGAATCTGGAAATCAGGACATTCCGTCCATCGAGTTTATAATGTAGGAACACCATGGGGACATTCAGCCCGTTGAGCATATAAACCATGAACTGAGTGAATCCATTCAGACACTCATGTCTATTACACAGCAATTGGGGCAAATCTTTTAAAGATTTGTACCTGTTTCAGAGGAACACGGGAAAGGGAATGTAGAGGGTACCGAAAAGTTAGGAATTAGGATAATCATCTTCACTTGTAAATAAAAGGTTGTGAACAAACTGTTGGGAATTAAGGGAAATTGTGAGACTCCATTGTTAATTAATTAACAACAGCGGATTTGCAAAGTAAAACCAGAATACATCTGAATCAAATTTTTTTAAGCATTTGTTTGCTCGAATTCTTTAAAGATGTGACATGCAAAGTTAGACAATAGGTATCCTGGAGGAGTAAAGTAACTGGACTTTGAAAAGGCATTGATTAAACGCTGCACAAAATATTAAGCTGTGAAATAAGAGGACATGGGTTTGGGAGGAAGGTATTCGCCTGGATAGAGGGCTGGTGAGCCAACAAAATGCAGAGAGATAGAATCGTTGTTTCGTTAGTTGTTGGCAACTTTTGGGGTTCCATAGAGTTCACACCGCATGACCTGCCAATTTACCATCCACAACCACATTTTTAGCTGACAGTAAAACAAGTGGAAAAGTAGGTTGATGTAATGAAGATGTAGAACATTTACAAATGGACATGAACAGTTTAGATGAATGTGTCAACATCTGGAAGCAAAAACTTAACGAGGATATTCCCCAGAGGAATCCAACGTGTTATGGAAATGGACAGAAACTTTAGATTGCTTACTTGCAGAGGCATCTGGGTGTCCTTGAGCAGACAACAGAAAACTCAATGCAGGTACAGCAGGGAATGGGAAAAGCAAGTGCATTTTCAGCATTAAATTTTAAAAGTATAGAGTATAAATAGAGGGAAGAATTACTGCAACTCTTCAAGGTATTAGTGAGATGGTAACTGACATACTGTGTTAGTGGTGCTGGAAGCGCACAGCAGTTCAGGCAGCATCCAACGAGCAGCGAAATCAACGTTTCGGGCAAAAGCCCTTCATCAGGAATAGTGTTCAGGTTTGTTGCCCTGACTGCAGGAGTAACCTTGTTTCAACAAAGGCAGTTCAGAACAAGTTCATTAGATTGATTCCAGAGATGAATTTGCCTTTTGAAGCAAGTTCGAGCAGTTCAGGCCGACGCACTCTCGGTTTGGAAGAATGAGAGGAGACCTCATTGAGGCCTGAAGGATGTTAAAGGTGATTGACAATGTCGGTGTGGAGTGGAAATTTCCTCATCTGGGGCAAACTAGAACAAGAGATCATAGTTTTAGGATGAGGCCGAGCAGATTTAAAACAGGGGTGAGGAGAACTTACTTCTCTCAATGGGTTGTGAATCTGTGGAGCTCACTGTCATAGTGTGCAGGGGATTATGGGACATTGAATAAATGAAGCGATATGGAGAGCAGGCAGGGGAATGGACCTGAGCCAGCGATGACATCAGTCATGATTGTATTCAATGGCGGAACAGGCTTGAGGGGCTGGATAGTTCCTCTTTCTTATTCAGCCCTTCGACTGTGCTCCACAGGAATGGGGAGGACTGGTTATCAAACAGGAAGCAGGCCCTCTGGATAAATCAGTCTTAATCAGTTTGACAGAACGTAACCAGTGGAATCACACAGTGACCAGTGCTGGGTTCTCAACTGTTTACAATCGATATCAGTATTCAGGACGGTAGAACATGTGTACTGCTACTAAGTTTAGTGATGACACTCAGGTAAGGAAGACATTAAATTATCAACAGAATGAGGAGAATCTGCAAATTGATATGGACAGGTAAAGCCAATGAATAATACTTTCCCAAGTGGAATATAACGGAATGTATAAGCTGCCAGCTTTTTCAGGAAGAATGAAAGGCAGTATGTTACTGAAATGGAGAAGGATTTCTCAACATAGAGATACAGTGTGTTCTGGAGGGATTACTCTAACCCATTCAGACATGGGAAGTGTTGCTCCATCTCCCTGATGGTCTGCTCCCTGATATTGCCAATGGTCCTATTGCTCTCAGTACACATGGGATATTTTGATGTGGTTAGTTGGCGGTGCAGAGTGGTGAGGGTGAGGATGTTTTGAGCCGTGCATGAAGGACCGAGAGACTATCCTTTCTTTCCGAATGGAGATCTAAAGATGATGGGAATGGCCGACTGCTTCTGAATGAAGATGCAGTGGCATCTGCCAGGACAGTGAGTAGACACCAACAGGACGCCCTGTGCATGGGCACACTGTAACGTTAATGGAGTGAGAGTTTCTTCATTTCCTCTCGATCCCTCATTATCATGGGGAGCCCACAGAGCCATTTACATCATCGGGAATCCTGCTATACTGAGAAAACATGGATACACCTGGCAGCTCTCTGCTCAGAGAGAAAACATTCACCTCATCCACAATATATATCCTCCGTCACCAAATGGTGGCATTGATGTTGAGATTAGATTATTTACAGTGTGGAAACTGGCCCTTTCGCCCAACAAGTCCACACCAACCCGACAAAGAGCAACACACCAAGACCCAGTCCCCTACATTTACCCCTTCACCTAACACTATGGGCAATTTAGAACTGAGATAGAATATAGAAATAGAACAGGCCCTTCATTCACGATGTTGTGCCGACCATTGATCCTCATGTATGCACCCTCAAATTTCTGCGACCATATACATGTCCAGCAGTCTCTTAAATGTCCCCAATGACCTTCCCTCCACAAACGCTGCTGTCAAAGCATTCCATGCTCTCACAACTCTCTGTGTAAAGAACCCGCCTGACATCCCCTCTATACTTTCCTCCAACCACCTTAAAACTATGACCCCTCGCGTTAGCCATTTCTGCCCTGAGAAATAGTCTCTGGCTATCGACTCTATCTATGCCTCTCATTATCTTGTATACCTCAATTAGGCCCCCTCTTCTCCAATGAAAAAAGTCCGAGCTCAGTCAACCTCTCCTTATAAGATAAGCCCTCCGGTCCAGGCAGCATCCTAGTAAACCTCCTCTGAACCCTCTCCAAAGCATCCATATCTTTCTTATACTAGGGCGACCAGAACTAGAATCAGTATTCCAAGTACATTCTAACCAAAGTTTTATAGAGCTGCAAAAAGATCTCACGACTCTTAAACTCAATACCCCTGTTTAATGAAAGCCAAAAGACCATATGATTTCTTAACAACCCTGTCCACTTGGGTGACCATTTTAAGGGATCTTTGTGTTCCTCCACACTGCCAAGAATCCTATCCTTAATCCTGTACTCAGCTTTCAAATTTGACCTTCCAAAATGCATCATCTCGCATTTATCCAGGTTGAATTCCATCTGCCACCTCTCAGCCCATCTCTGCATCCTGTCAATGCCCGCTGCAGCCTACAACAGTCCTCTATACGATCAACGACACCTCGAACCTTTGTATCATCTGCAAACTTGCTGATCCATCCTTCAATCCCCTCATCTAAGTCATTAATAAAAATTACAAACAATGGAGGCCAAGGACAGATATATGCAGTTTAGGTGAAATGGCATTGCTAAATTGCCCGTAACGTTCAGTGATATGTAGGTTATTTGCACTAGTCAGGGGTAAATATGGAGTAATAGGGGAGGGGAATGCGTCTGGGTAATTTACTCTTCGGAGGGTTAGTATGAACTTGTTTGGCCAAATGGCCGGCTTCCACTCTGTAGGGATTCTAATCCTGAACCCAATTTGGAATTATCGAATTTGAGCTGGGCAAGTGTTCCCACTTTGCTATGGAACAGACCAGACTGCCTTAACATGCTTTAAGATGGTAGCCTGGATACCAACCTTGTCTTAGGTTAGATTTCCAACAGTATGGAAACAGGCTATACAGCCCAACAAGTCCACACTGACCCACCAAAGACATAAACACCAACCCCTCTCCCCTACCCCATATTTACCCCTGACTAATGCACCTAACACTATGGGCAATTTAGCATGACCAATTCACCTGACCTAAACATCGTTGGATTGTGGGAGGAAACCACAGAACCCAGAGGAAACCCACGCAGATACAGAGAGAATGTGCAAACTCCACACAGTCACCAGTGGGAATTGAACCTGGGTCCCTGGAGCTGTCGCCCCACTAACTTTTAGTTAAGTTAGATGTGAAATGGTTACTCCAGGTGTGATGCGGCTGGTCAAAACACTCAACCTTAACCAAAACACAATTTATTTAAACACCATAATAAAAATACATACAAAATGAAGAGAAGTTTAGAATAACTTAACTATTGGAAATCTTAACAGTGTATTAGATCCAGTACTTTCAACTAATGAAGAGTTCCAATGTACTAACATCCCATAAACTCGTCTCTTGGCAAAAAGACACATCCAATCCAGGACGAAACAGCATCAAGACAGATTTCAGAGAGAATACAGCTAGGGATCATTTACTGAAGCATCCAACCCTTCTACCACCCCAGGCACCTGGTGATTGTTACAGCTCAGCAAATCTGGAATGTCTGGTCTGTGAAAGCTGGCCATTGTTATCACTATTTATTTAAAAAAAAACCCTAAAAGCCTCCTAAGGTATTTACTTCAGCCGTTTGCAGTAGGAAGTTCGGCCTAAAGAAAAGGAGAAAATAAACTTTTTTTAAAAGTGAGAGCATTGTCACAGATGTTAGACACCTGGTCTTTTACAATAATACTAAAGGGGATTCCTCATGTTACTGACCACACAATCAGCTCAAAGGGACAAATACAGACGTCAGATGCTCAGTGGGCAGGCACAGACCATCTTTCAAAGACATGAGTCAAAGTTGCTGTCACCCCGATCCAACATGGAGCACCACATGGGACACACGGGGAAATGAACAACCGACGGATACACACACACACACACACACACACACACACACACACACACACACACACACACACACACACACCTTTCCAATATGGAACACCACATGGAAGTCAATAACAGGCTGACACACACTACCTACGTCTTTCCCACCTCCCAACCCCCATCCGTGGAAAACCGCATGGCACACACTGGGAAGTGAACAAAAGCCTGACACACACCATTTCATTGCTTCTGAGCTTCACCATGCCAGCACTCAACACACTAGAGAGTCAAAGCCCAAGGCTAGGGAAAGATACAGGGGGATAGAGAAATTCACATTAAAGACAGAAACAGGCAATTAACTAACTGAGACCATGTTGTGGAAATATGGAGAAAAAGACTGGGTAGCGGGACTAACTGGAGAATTGATCACCTAGAGAGCAAAATTACAAGAACGAGATCATTGATTTTCGGATCAGCTGAAATGGACTGTTTAATCAAATTCTGAATCGGTTTCACGGAACACTCCAAACAACATACGCTGTGACAAGATGACAGGCCAACATGGAGAGCTGTGCAGATTATGCTAGTGCATTGCTCAGTGGACTGGATTATCTGTCCAGCATGAGGAGTATTGAAAACTATACTTAAAGGATACCAGGTTAAATATGAACAACTGGCAGGGATTTGGATAATCCACACAGAGGGACTGAGGGGCGTTTCATGGACAGATGAGTTAAAGTACTTGAGAATAGTAAAATAAAGGCATTGCCAGATACAATAGCGATATAGATCATCGTGCACAAGAATGTCAAATGGATGGAAATTTGATCTGAGTTCGAATCAGATTTCTGCAGGTTTCAACCCGAGAGTGTCAGCAGCAGATTGTTGTTATCATTAAGTCTGTGTTACACAGTTCAAGGTTTAAACAGCAGAGGGGTTATGCCATTGAAGTATGTTCTGTTGAAGTATATATTAAAGTTAATAATGGTCAGGGCATGGTGTCAGAAATCAGCTCATGGCTAAAGGGATGACCAATGTTGTGATTCGTCAGGTTAAAACACCACCTGAAAGTTCCCCTCCAAGCCACTCACTACCCTGACTTGGAAATATACCGTTGTTTCTTCACAGTCGTTGGGTCAAAATCCTGGAATTCCCTCCCTACCAGCATTATGGGTCAACCGACAGCAAGTGGACTGCAGCGATTCAAGAAGGCAGCTCACCATTACCTTCTCAAGGGCAAATAGAGGGAGGCTATCAATGCTGGCCAGCCAGCGACACCCAAGTCCAAGAACTGAATGAATAAAAATATTGGCCAGGGATGAGATGGAGTCCCAGGAAGGAAACGGAGTTAGTAAACATAATAGACGACAATGACCTCCACGCTCCCAATATTTAAATAACAAGGACAGTGAGACAATGGTTCACATCTGAAACTGAGTAGGTCAACATAGAGACCCATGACTAATGCTGCCAGAATCAAGGATTTGTAAGTAATTGAACAAGTTCACTGATGCAGTTAGACGTGATCTGCAGAATGGATATCTGGATTCAGAGTATCAACATGAACAATAATAGTGGCAAGAACTGAAGACTATATGAAAGAACAGTAATGCAGTCGTAATTAGTTTAAAGGAAAACATATCTGGACAGTGAGACTTACCAGGAACACCAAGGATAGACAGGAGAGGATAATAAAAATATTGAATAATGCGAAGAGCACAATAAATCTGCGAATTCATTCCAGTATAATGTTCTCAGATTCTGATCCATTGTTGGAACATTCAAATCTAACGTCCTCAGATAATGATCTCTCCTCCCCCTTCTCTCTGGAGCTGCTGATCCCTATTAGTGCTGTTGGTGATGTTTCCGCTCATACTATGGCATAACACATTGAATGGAGCCCATTGATCATTAAAAGATGGAAACTCTCCACTGGGATAATTACAAAACACGGTGACTGCCATTAATCAAAGTCACTAAATAAACAAGTTCAATTAACCCTTTCCTTACATAACATTTCACATCACAATAAAAGGGAATATTTACTCAATCTGAATGGAATGGATGAGGGTTACTGAAGAATGGCCTATAAATCTTGCAATTTATAAAAACTTTTTCCATGTATGTGGGAGAATTGCCAGCGCACTGCGGGGCTGTATATGTCCCGCTCTGTTTATAAAGGAGAAAGGGAAAGGAGAATATTAACAGAAAAGTGAACTAAGATGTCTGGTGGGGAAATTACGGGATGCATTAACTCAAGGGACAAAATTAGGATTGCAGATGCTGGAGATCAGAGTCGAGAACGTGGTGCTGGGAAAGCACAGGCTGTCAAGCAGCATTGGAGGAGCATCGGCATTTCTTGTGTAAGCTTTTCATCAGGAATGCGTTTTGTGGACCAAGGGTACTGAGAGATAAATGGGAAGGGGTGGTGCTAGGGAAAGATAGCTGAGAATGTGATAGGGCGATGAAGTTGGTGTTTGAGGTAAAAATGTCGGAGACAAAGGTGGAGTGGATGGGGAGAACGAAGATGTACAGGTAAGACAGGTCATGGGTGCTGGATTGGTAGGGTAGATCTGGGATAAGGTGGGGGGAGGGGAAATGAGGAAACTGGTGAAATCCACATTGACCCCATGTGGTTCCAGCGTCCCAAGGCAGAAGATCAGTATTTCTTCCACCAGGCATTGGATGGTTAAGTTTTGGTGGTGGAGGATGCCCAGGACCTGAATGTCTATGACGGAATGGGAGGGGGAGTTAAAGTGTTCAGCCACGGGGTGGTGAGGTTTGTTGGTGCCGTTGTCCCAGAGATATTCCCTGATGTGTTCCACACGTTGGCATTCTATCTCCCCAATGTCGAGGAGACAACAGGAGCAATGGATACTGTAGGTGACTTGTGTAAGTGCAGGTAAAACTCTGAAGGATGTGGAAGGTTCCTTTGGGGTATCGGACAAAGGTTAGGGTCCTGGTTTTCCAATTCATACGGTGGCAGTGGAAGGTGCCAGGAGTGAATACTGTGTTGGTGGGTGGTGTGGACCTGACAAAGGAGTCACGATGGGAATGTCCTTCATGGAAAGGAGATCAAGTGGGAAGGGGGGAATATATCCATGGTAGTGGGGTCTGTTTGTTGGTGGCGCACAGGGCGGAAGATAATGCGTTGTATCTGGAGGTTTGGTAGGATGGAAGGTAAGGAACGGAGTGTTCTTTTCCTGTTGATTTTGGAGGGGTGGGATTCGAAGGCGGAGGTGTGGGAAGTGGATGAGATGCACTGGATGGCATTGTCGACCATGCGGGAGGGTAAATTGTTGTCTTTGAAGAAGGAGGCCATCTGGGATATATACTGGGTTCAAAGAGCGGTGCAGGAAAAACAAAGCGGGTCAGGCAGCATTCGAGGAGCTGGAAACTTCGACATTTTCACACTCTCAACTCGAATCTCTCGCATCTGCAATACTCACTTTCACTAGTTTTAATCACTTCTGTAATACTGCCTTTAATTCTGTTCACACTGCTACAGGAAAGATATTGTTAAACTTGAAAGCATGCAGAAAAGATTTCCAAGTATATTGACAGAGTTGTGTAGGGTGGTGGTGGCGAGTGATGGAGAGTATGAATGGGCTGGGACTATGGTCCCTGGAGTGTTGGTTCTGAGGAATGACCTTACTGAGGTTTATTGCTGTGAATTCCGATGCTCCGGGATGAGCAAGGCCAAAGGCCAGGGAAATAGGCAGAATAGTTATTCACATTGAAACTGGACAATTACTCATGGGGCAACATGTTGCTGAACTATGGAGTTAGACTGAAGAATGGGACTGGCTGGCGGAGTCAGAATTTGGAGGGTCCAATCACATGATTGCGAACACAAATAAAGGCATTGACATATCAACTGAAAGGATCAGTTATATCACATTCTCAATCCACCTCACAGAATCAGACCAGACACTATAAACCTAGAGGTGATATCAGTTCAGCATGGAGCACTGCCCAGACCAGGCTAGTGTACTGCTGAACCCCACCCTGCAATCAGTCCAGAGTGGAACACTGTGCACATTATAGCAGTGCATTGATCTATAAACCCAGATAAGCTATGTGACCAGGGTGTGGAATTGTGTCCTTCACCCTAGTACATTGCTCAGTAACACTGTGTGAGATCACTGCCCAGTGAGGGGAAACTTGCAGCCCATGCTGGAAGTGGCGAAATAAGCAGCTCCCATCCAATTACAGCTCCATATCTCTCTTGTGCCATGACATGGGGGTGCTGTGGGTGTGAACATCACTGCCAGAGAGAGATGGCGGGGAAATCAGTTCAAGGTATCAACAAATGGGAGGGGTTTGTGGAATAGACAGAGTGAGCGAGATTGAGAGACAGTGTCATGGAAGGATGTGTGCATGGTTCCAGAATGCTGAAATGAAGAAATTTCGACCGTATCTTGCACCATGAGCCAATGTTCCCAGGAATGATGGGTGAACAGGATATTGGTGTGAGCATGGTCTGAGCTCACCACCCAGCTCAGTGCAGTATCTGCAATCTGAAGAAATGTCCAGCAATAAAGAACAAGCATCAATAACCTTCCACGTTCTATCAGGAGCAACACAAATTCCCAGCTCGGCGAACAGAACCACAGCAATCAGGATAAGGCTCACCATATTCTCTGCTCCCGCAAACCCACTGTATATCTGTTATAGCGCCTACCCCCGAACAAGGCTCATGCTCCACCACTCTCACTACTGCATGCAGTCTCTCTCTCTCTCTCTCTCTTTCTCTCTCTCTCGCTCCACTTTACTTCCCATACAAATAACACTGCATGGATACAACACTGTGGACCGAATCCCTCTGGACATCACCCCACCTGCACCAGACTAACAGCAAGGCTACCCACTCCCATTCTCCCTCCCTCCCTTTCTCCCATTCCAGGAGAAACAGCCTGGAATAGGACAGAAAGGGCCAAGCTGTGTGGTGGAGTGCCCGATATCCGTTCCCTACCCTCCCCCCTCATGTGGGGAAGACTCTGGTATGAGCCCGAGAGGACCGGGATGCCTCGTGTGGAGACTCTGAAACACCTTCCCAGCTACCTTGCCCCCAGCACCACCCCCTCATATTTATCTCACAGTCCCCTTGGCCTACAAGCGTCTTTCCTAATGAAGGGATTATGCTCGATATTTCAACTCTGCTGCTCCTAGGATTCTGCCTGAATGGTTGCAGTTTTTCAACACCACACTCTTTCAACACAGACACACACATGCACACAAATAGACGCAGAAACACACACACAGACAGACAGAGAGACAAACACACATACCGACACACGCACAAAGACACAGACAGCCACACTTCCCACCGACGAAGACACCCACCCTCCCCCCACCACACACACACAGACACCCACACTCCCCACACATGCACACTTACAAAGAACAAAGAAGAAGAACAAAGAAAATTTGCAGCCCTGAAACAGTCCCTTCAGCCCTTCAAGCCTGAGCCGATCCAAATGTACTGTCCAAACCTCTCAGTCAATTTCTCAGCATTTGTATCTCTCTGCTCCCCACCTACTCATGCATCTATCCAGACGCATCTTAACTTAATCTACCGTGCCTGCCTCTACCACCTCTGCTGGCAATGCGTTCCAAATGCCCACCACCCTCTGTGTGAAGTACTTGCCGCGTGTATCCCACTTAAACTTTCCACCTCTCATCTTGAAAGCATGACCTCTGTTGATTGAATCCTTCACCCTGGGAAAAAAGCTTGTCTCTAACCAGCCTGTCTATGCCCTTCACGATTTTGTAAACCTCAATCAGGTCCCCCCTCACTCTCTTTTTTTCTAGTGAACATAAACCTAACCTACTAAACCTCTCTTCATAGCTAGCACCTCCCATACTAGGCAACATCCTCGTAAACCTTCTCTACACCCTCTCCAAAGCGTCCACATCCTTTTGGTATTGTGGCGGCCAGAAATGTACACAATATTCTAAATGCGGCCGAACCAATGTCTTATAAAATTTTGACGTGACTTGCCAGCTCTTATTCTCAATATCCGGTCCAATGAAGGCAAGCCTACTATATGCCTTCTTGACCACTCTATCCACCTGTGCAGCAACCTTCAGGGTACAATGGACCTGCTTTCCCAGATCTCTCTACCCATCAACTTTTCCCAAGGCTCTTCCATTCATTGTATAATTCGCTCTAGAATTAGACTTGACAAAATGCTTCACCTCACATTTACCTGGAATGAACTTTATCTGCCACTTTTCTGCCCAACTCTCCAGTCTATCTATATCCTCCTGTATTATCTGAAAGTCTCTTATGTTTTCTGCTAATCTTTGTGTCATCTGCAAAACCTGATGATCATGCCCTCTTCTGGATCATTTATGTATATTACAAACAACATGGTCCCAGCACTGACCTCATGTGGAACACCGCTGGTCACCTTTCTCCATTTCGAGAAATTCCCTTAGCTACTACTCTCTGTCTCCTGTTGCTCAACCAGTTCTTTGTCCACCTAGCTGCACACCATGTGACTTCACTTTCTCCATTAGTCTACAATGGGGAACTTTCTCAAACGCCTTACTAAACTCCATGTATATGACATCAACAGCTCGTCCTTCATCTAACAACTTGGTTACTTACTCGAAGAAATCTATTTAGTTGGTAAGGCACAATCTCGCCTACACAAAACCATGTTGCCGATCACTGATACGCTCATTCTTTATGAAATATAAATAGATCCTATCTCTTAATACTCTCTCCAGCACATTCCCCACCACTGACGTCAGGTTCACTGGCCTGTAGTTACCCAGAATATCCCTATTACCCTTCTTATTCAGGGGGACAACTTAATCTACTCTCTCGTCCTCTGGCACCACGCTTGTATTAAAGGATGCCACAAAGATATCTTTCTTGGCCTCAGTTATTTCCTTTCTTGCCTCCCTCAACAACCTGGGACAAATCCCATCTGGCCCTGGGGATTTGTCCACCTTAATAGTCTCTAGCATACCCAACACATCTTCCCTACTTATGCCAACGTGATCGAGACTAATCAAACGTCTATCTCTATTCTCAAGATTCATCATGTTCCTCTCCTCAGTGAACACTCTCAGGTTCGGCACACAGTCTTCCTTCATTGTCTTTTAGTGGACTAATCCTTTCACTAGTTACCCACTTGCTTCTTATATAAGAACAAAATGCTTTGGGATTTTCCTTAATTCTGCTTGCTAAAGCTATTTCATTACCCCTTTTCGCCCGCTTGATTCCTTGCTTAAGACTTGTCCTACGCTTCCAATATTCCACCAGGACCCGTTCTGTTCTCAGATGCCTAGATCTTATGTACGCTTCCCTTTTCCTCTTGGCTAGTCGTACAATTTCTGTTGTCATCCACGGTTCACGAATCTTGCCCTTCCTATCCTTTGCCTTCAACTGGACATGCCTATCCTATACTATCTTTAGCCTATCTTTGAAAGCCTCCCACATCTCAAAATGTGGACTTCCCTTCAAATAGCTGTCCCCAATCCACATTTCCCAGCTCCTGATTAATTTTGAAATAATTGGCTTTGGCCCAGTTTAGTGCATTTCCCTGAGGACCACTCTCTTCTTTATTTACAAGTATTCTGAAACTTACAGAATTGTGGTTACTGTTCCAAAAGAAATCTCCCAACGCAACTTCTACCACTTGTCCTGGCTCGTTCCCAGTACCAATATGGCCACTTCTCTCGTCGGACTATTGACATACTGCTCAAGACAACTCTCCTGGATGCTTCGTACAAATTGTACTCCACCCAGAACTCTGACTCAATTATGTAGTGTACAAAATCCCATGCAAGCACTGCACAAAACACGACATAGGACAAACAGGAAGACAGGTAACGATCCGCATCCACGAACACCAAGTAGCCACGAAACGACACGACCAGCTATCCTTAGTAGCCACACACGCAGATGACAAGCAACATCAGTTCGACTGGCACAATACCACTATTATAGGACAAGCCAAACATAGAACAGCCAGGGAATTCCTTGATGCATGGCACTCGTCCACAGACTCAATCAACAAGCACATCGACCTGGACCCAATATGCCGGCCACTGCAATGGACAGGTGGAAGCTGCAGATTCAAACCACTATAAATACCGGAGGAAAGATCACAGAAGCGCTTCACAGGAGGCTCCCAAGCACTGAGGATGTCACCGAGACAGGGGACAAAACGTCTGCAACACAAATTCCCAGCTCGGCGAACAGAACCACAACAACGAGCATCCAAGCAACAAATCTTCTCACCAACTTTGAGGTGTTTGATATGCTTGTCGTTTTTGGACAGTGCATTGAATGTAGGAGTTGGAAGGTCATTTTGAAGCTGTACAGGACATTGGTTAGGCCACTATTTAAAACTTCGTGCAATTATGGTCCCGTTATTCGAGGAAAGATTTGTGAATCGTGAAAGAATTCAGAAAAGATTTACATAGATATTGCCAGGGTTGGATGTTTTGAGATTTATGGAGAGGCTTAATATGCCGGGATTATTTTCCCTGAGGCATCAGCGGTTGAATTGTGATCATAGAGGTTTATATACTCACAAGGGGAATGGGTAGGGTCAATACCCAAGGTCTTTTCTCCATAGTAGCATGCTCCAAAGCTAGAGGACGTAGGTTGAAGTTCAGAGGGGCAATATTTAAAAGGGATGTAAGGGGCAACACTTTCAAAGAGAGGGTGCTTTATATATAACGAGCTGCCAGAGGAAGTTGTGCAGGCTGGGACAATTACAACATTTAAAAGGCATCTGGATGGGCACGTGAATAGGAAGTGTTTGGGGGATATAGGCCAAATGGAACTACACTAATGTAGGTCATCTGTTTGGCAGGGACAGGTTGGGTAGAGCTGGGTATCTTTATGACACTTTGTCTTCTGTAAACCTTTCTCCTGTCATCTTAAAATTACCCCCTCGTCTTGAAATCAACCACTGTAAGGAAAGGGCACCTTCCATTCAACATTATCGATACCCCTAAATGTTTTATAAACCTCTTTAAGTTTGATAATGCCTCAACCTTCGACGCTGCAGTGGCAAAGGTCCCAGTCCATCGAACCTGTCCTTAAACACTCCATTCCCAACAACAGACTGACAAGTCCTTTCTGAACCCTCTCCAGTTTAATAATATCCTCATTGTAACTGGGAGACCATAACTACACAGTACTTCAGGAGAGACCTCACGAATGTCCAGTGCAACCTGAAGATAATGTTCCAGCTCCTGTACTCAAAGGTCTGAGCAATGAAGGCTAGCAAACCAAATGCCTTCATAACCACCGTGCCTACACATGGTGCAAACTTAAAAAAAACAGAACCCGAGATATCTCTGTTCTACAATACAACCAATGGCCCGGCATTTAATTGTAGATGTCCTCTCCTTGTTTGTTTTCTCAAATTGTGATACATTGTAATTATTGAAATTAAACTCCATCTGCCACTCCTCAGTCCAGTGACTGATCGTACTGGGGAAGAAAGGCTGGACAGTAATCAGCTGCCTTGGATTCCTTCGTGGTTTTAAGAAGAGAGCAGTCGCACATTAGAAGCAGGAAAGAGTGATTGGTGTTTTTGATCCAGAAAGTATGCTCTTTCTTCGTCTCTGGTGTTCAGTAATAAATATCTATTCCAGATCCTTTATAGTGCAAAGTGTGTCTGCAGGATGCTTTCTCCCTCATATTGCAGATGTCAGATAATAGCCACTTCAGGTGGAAACCATAGCTAAGCAATTAAAGATCTTCATAGTTTATCTCGAAGGCAGCACACACAAACTCAACAATCTAGAGTTGAAGTGAGTATATTCACCTGTTTAACAATGTAATTCATTTAACTGTGTGAGTCAGTGAAGTGAACCAAATTTTAATGAATCCACACCAAGCTGCAAGCTGACATTTAAAATGTGACCCAAAATCTGGGCATGGTTTAAGACTTGTGTAGTGAGTAACGCCCATGCCTCTGAGCCAGAGCTCTGGGTTAGATTCCAATACATGAACTTGCCTGGTAGTGTCTGTCACTCTGGACCAGAATGTCTGGATTCAAGACCTGACTGTCACAGAAGTATGCCACGGTATTTCAAAAGTGTCTGATGAACAAACTCACAGAAGAATAATGTTGCAGCTTCAGGAATTGTTGCCAAATGGTGGTAGTATGTCTACCTCTGAGCCCATAAGTTTTTATTCAAATCCCACAGAGGTGTTTCATAATGTGGCTGAACAAGTTGTTAAAATGAATTTAGAACTCTGATGTGATGAAGAAGGAAGAGGAGTCAGTATTGAATTTCAAAATTTAGGCCCAGGTTTCCTGAAAACACAGCCATTCGTGTTGATTGGAGTCAATTTTGCACATTCTAGAGTTTCGTAAAATCATGAAGACGATGGATAAGGTCAATATTCAGGGTCTTTTCCCAAGTGTAGGGAAGTCCAAAAGGAGGGGAAATAGATTTAAGATGAGATGTACAAGATATAAAAGGGACCTAAGGGGACCATTTTCATACAGAAGGTGGTATATGTAATCAATGAGCTGCCAGACGAAGTGGTGGAGGATGGTACAATTGCATCATTTAAAACGCAGCTGGATGGGGACATGAATTGGAAGGGTTAAGAGCGATATGGTACAAATGCTGAAAAATGAAACTAAGTTAACTTACAACATCTGGTTGGCACGAATGGGTTTGACCAGAGTGTCCATTTCTGTGCTGTACATTTCTATGATACATTGAGCAATTAAACATGATCTCATTGTAATCTTATGTAATCTTCTTCACCTTTCACTATATAACTAATCTTTTTGTCGTCTGTAAATTTGCTCACCATACTTTGTATAATTCTCATCTAAATAATTGATGCAAAAGACAAGCAAAAGTGGATCCAGCAGCAATCCGTTTGGAATGCCACTGGTCACAGGCCTCCAGTCCAAAAGTCACCTTTTCTCCACTACCCTCTGCCTCCTGCCAAAAAGCTGAAACAGACACATGCATACAGACATAGAGCACAGACACAGATAGATATATTCTGATTGATGCATGGATCAAGATAACAGTGAGAAAGCGGGATAAATTTGTTGAGAAACATGTCAGCCCTTATTGAACAGCAGATCAGACTTGTTGACTGAAACAGTCTAGTTCTTCACCAATTTCATACGCTCTATGGTTTACGCTATCTGAAATGGCTAACCAAGGGAGCAGTGGAGGCTGCGTTTGATAAATAGTTTACTAAATGTAGCTAATGGGAATGTGGGATAGGTTTGAGGGGCTGAATGGTCTATGTCTTTCCTATTGGTTGTGCCCTCATTTTTAAAAAAATGGAAGCCGACTTGCTGTGAGGTTCATACACTTTTACAATTAAATTTTTCCCCATTTAAGATTGAGATAAGGATGTTCCTATCTCCTTAGAGTTGTACTGTCTGTGGTATTCTCATGCCCAGTGAACACTGAAGACTGGGCCATAGAGTCCTAGAGTCCTAGTGATGTACAGCATGGAAACAGACATCTTGGTCTAACTCCATACTGACCACATATCCCAACTCAAACTAGTCCCACATGCCATATCGCTCCAAAGCCCTCCTACTGATATACCCATGCAGATGCCTTTCAAATGTTGCAGTTGTACCAGCTTCCACCACTAGCTCTCATGAATCATTCCATACACGTACCACCCTCTGCATGAAAAAGTTGCCCTTGATGTCTGTTTTATATATTTCTCTTCTCACCCTAAACCTATGCAGTCTAGTTCTGGACTCCCTTACGACAGTAAAAATACCTTTTGCTGGAAAAGCGAAGCTGGTCAGGCAGCCTCCAATGAGCAGGAGAATCGACGTTTCAGGCATGAGGAGGGTGTGTTAAGCCGGCTAAGATAAGAGGTAGGGAGGAGGGACTAGGGAGAGGGGCGATAGGAATGCGATAGGTGGAAGGAGGTTCAGGTGAGGGTGATAGGCCAGAGAGGGGGTGGGGGCGGACAGGTCAGGAAGAAGATTGCAGGTCAAGAAGGCGGTGCTGAGTCCGATGGTTGGGACTGAGAAAAGGTGGGAGAGGGGAAATGAGAAAAAAGGAGAAATCAGCATTCATCCCTTGTAGTTGGAGGGTTCCTAGGCGGAAGATGAGGCGCTTTTCCTCCAGGTGCCGTGTTGCTATGGTCTGGCGATGGAGGAGGCCAAGGACCTGAATGTCCTTGGCGGAGTGGGAGGGGGAGTTAAAGTGTTCAGCCACGGGGCGGTTGGGTTGGTTGGTGTGGGTATCGTAGAGATGTTCTCTGAAACGTTTTGCAAGTAGGCGACCTGACTCCCCAATGTAGAGGAGGCCACATCGGGTGCAGCGGATGCAGTAAATGAGATGTGTGTAGGTGCAGGTGTATTTGTGACGGATATGAGAGGATCCCTTGGGACCTTGGAGGGAAGTGAGGGGAGAGGTGTGGGCGCAAGTTTGCATTTCTTGCGGTGGCAGGGGAAGGTGCATGGAGTGCAGGTTGGGTTGGTGAGGGGTGTGGAACTGACGAGGGAGTCGCGGAGGGAGTGATCTTTCTGGAACACTGGTAGGGGAGGGGAGGGAAATATATCCCTGGTGGTGTGGTCTGTTTGGAGTTTGTGGAAATGACGAAGGATGATACAATGTATCTTGAGGTTGTTGGGGTGGTAGGTGAGGACCAGTGGGGCTCTGTCCTGATGGCGATTGGAAGGGCGGCGTTCAACGGGGGAGGAGCGGGAAGTGGGGGAAATGTGGTGGAGAGCATCGTCAATCACGTCTGAGGGGAAATTGCGGTCATTGAAGAATGAGGCAATCTGTGTTGTTTGGTATTGGAATTGGACCTCCTGGGAGCAGATGCGGCGGAGGCGAAGAAATTGGGAATATGGAATGGTGTTTTACAGGGGCAGGGTGGGAGGAGTTGTAATCGAGGTAGCTGTGGGAGTTGGTCGGTTTATAGAACACATCCGTGTTGAGTCGGTCGTCCGAGATAGAAATGGGGAGGTCTAGGAAGGAGAGGGAGGAGTCTGCGACGGTCCAGGTAAATTTGAGGTTGGGGTGGAAGGTGTTAGTAAAGTGCACGAACTGTTCAACATCTTCGTGGGAGCACGAGGTAGCGCCGATACAGTCGTCGATGTTGCGGAGGAAAAGGTGGGGGGTTCGGGGTGATGCCAGTGTAGCTGGACTCTTCCACATATCCGATGAAGAGGCAGGCATAGCTGGGGCCCATGCGGGTGCCCATGGCTACTCCTTTAATTTGGAGAAAGTCGGAGGATTGGAAAGACAAGTTGTTCGGAGTGAGGACCAGTTCAGTTAGTCGAACGAGGGTGTCAGTGGAAGGGTACTGGTTGGTCCATCGGAAAAGGAAGAAGCGTAGGCCTTTGAGACCTAGTGGCGTTATTTGTTCCAAAAGAAATGGCTAGGCGTCCAACAGCAGCAGTGAGGTACCTACATGGAGCAGGGAATGTGATGGAGTTGTACAGTTCAGACACTGTTCAAACAGACTTCATTTCGTTTAGTTTGGGGCCGGATAACGTTATTGTGTGATTCAACTCTGAGACGGAGGAAATGCATCCTTCCTGAGAAGTAACATCCTGTTGCTCCCTCTCTCTCTCTGTTCCTCTTCCCAGCAATGTGTGTGAGCTGAAAACTCCTCAGTCATCTTTACCACTCATGGAGGATTCCTGTCGAGGATTGATTGGAATCGCCCCACTGCCTGAAGTAAAGGCAATTCAACTAAATCCACCTGTTGCAGGAAGTTATCCCATTACCAGTAGCTTGTAAGAGCAGAGTAGCTTCATAAGCTGAATGATGTTTGGAACTATCACTCATGTTTCCTTTCGTCATGAGTTCAATTAATATTTGGGCACAGTTCTTTCAAGTTAACGTTCTGCAGAGATTATATTTTTCCTTTTTGTCATCAAACGTGTGCATGTGTCATTTTTTTTAGAGAGGGAAAGATCGACGCACAGATTTGCAGTAGTCAAACTATTTGTCATTCATCTTTCTATCTTAGTTTGAGTAACTTTGTTTCGGTCATAAACTTGTTAATTTTAGCAGATTAAAGAATCCTGCCTGATTCGTTCCTAATCCTCACACAGTGTGAGACCTATATTCTTGATCATATCACCAACCCGGTTACATTAAGTGAAGGTTGGAGACAGAGGTGGGAAAGAACTGTTTTTTCAGACTGGAGGTCTATGACCAGAGATGTGCCACAAAGAGCCGTAATGAATGCACTGCTTTTCATTATTTATATAACTGATTTGAATGTGAATATTTGCCAGTTTATTATGTTTACACATGACATTAAAATTGGAGTTGCAGTGGCCAGCAAGTTTTACCCCAGCGTACAATGAGACCTTGGTCAGATGGGCCATGGGCCAAGGAGTGATAGATGGAGTTAAACTTAGATAAATGTGAAGTATTGCATTTGGTAAGGTAAAATAGGGCAAGACATATACAATTAATGGTGAGGTCATGGGGAGCGTTATTGAACAAAAGAGCCCACAATCATAGATCCTTGAAAGTGAAGTCGCAGGTAGACAGGGTGGTGAAGGTGGGGTTTCATATGCTTGCTTTCATTGATCAGTACATTGAGTATGCGAGTTGGGAGATCATGTTACGACTGGGCAGGATGTTGCTGAGGCCAGATTTAGAATACTGTGTTTAATTCAGTTCGCTCTCCTCCAGGAAGGATGTTGTTAAACTTGAGAGGGCACAGAAAAGATGTACAAGGATATTGCCGGGCATGGAGGGATTAGGCTACAGTGAGAGGCTGGACAGACTGGGGCTTGTTTACTCTGGAGCATCGGAGGCTGAGACGTGACATTATAGAGGTTTATAAAACCATGAGGAACATGGATAATCTGAATAGACAAGATATTTTTCCCACGTTAGAAGAGTCCAAAACTATAGGAAAAAGTCTTTAGGTGAGAGAAGAAAGATAGTAACGGGTCAATGTTTTCAGGTTGTGTCGTGGGTATGGAATGAGCTCTCAGAGAAAGTGACGGAGGCTGGTACAGTTACAACATTTAAAAGGCATCTGGATATGCATATTAATAGGAAGGATTTAGAAGAATATGGGCCTAATCCTGGCAAGTAGGACTAGATCAGATTGGGATGTCTGAGTTATGTGGACAGGTCTCCGTGCTGCATGACACTATAAGGGAGATGAGGAGAAATTCTAAAAGGACCATTTGAGTGGGAATTCTCTTCTCCAGACGTATGTGGTGCCTCTTTGTTCACATTTATCCAAAGCTGAGTTAGTTAAATATTTGACAGAGAAGTGAGTCACAGATGATGGGATACAGACAGGAAAGTGGGGCTGAGACCACAACCTGATCAGCCACAATCATAGTGCCTGGTGGAGAATTTTCATAGTGTCTAACGATATAACCCTGCTCCTGTTCTGATGTTCTTTCAGACCCACCAACCTGCTAGACAGATGCAGTTGGAGGCCACTTACTGCTCTAGCTCCCTTGACTCTCTGGAATAGAGAATTCCTGACATTCACTAACCCCTGTTTGAAGAAATCACTGCCTGTTCCTACACGATGCCCTATTGATATGAGCAATAGAGCGACTGGCCCTGATATCAAGGCAGTTTTTAACATCAAGGAGCCTGAGCAAAATTACACTTCATCAGAATCCATTGCAAACTCTCCAGTGTTTGGAATCATCCACAGCACAATGTTTATCATCGGTGGGCATCAATCATCTCAGCCGTGGGACATCTCTGCAGGAGATCCTCAGGGTATCTACCTCAGCCCAGGCATCCCCATTTTGTCAGCAGGGAATCCCTGCTGTGAGGAAGCAGGCCATTCATCCCATTGAGCCCACATCGATCAGAAGTGGGGATATTTACTGTACGTTACACAATACTCAGAAAGCTTCGTCATCCTTGACCTCCTGATGCAGTCTGTGTCCATGTGCAACAAGACTTAGACAACGTTCAAGCTTGTGTTGCTAAACTGTCGGTAACATTCATGAAACAGCGCTGCTCATTTCCACAGTAAACGGAGGCGTTCACTCAGTACCTCAATCTGGCTTCACAGGAATATGGGAAAATCATTCGGCCTATCAAAACTACTGGACAAGAAGAGGGATAGCCCATTCAATCCCTCCTGCCTTTACACAGGAAGACAAGGAGTCTGCTCACTCCCACACATCACTTACACGGGATCAGAAAGTGACCATTTCACACCTAGAGTCGCTTACAAAGGAACAGGAAGAGGCCATTCACCTTCTCAAGACACTAACGCAGGAACAGGAAAGTGTCAGAGATTCTTCAGCATAACAAACAAAAGGAGCAGGACCTGCACAGATGGACTGTTCAATGGTATTCTTGGTGGCTTCATTATTCGTAGTGCATCAGGGTTATGTTAGCATGCCTTTCTGGCAGTGGGAATGAAGCCTGTTTAAAAATAAAGTCTCAAAAGCGTCTTCGTCGCTGCGAGAGCAGACCTATGTTCTCTCTGGAAATCAGAAGCTGTTGGGGAATGGCTAACTGTTTCAGAATGAAGGTATTGTGGCTGCTGACAGGATTATGGACAATGTAACGTTGAGTGGAGGGTCACACGTTAACTGCACAGTGTTCAAAGTTCTTTCGGAGCCTGTACCTCTCTATTAATCGAAATGAGGTCTCTGCACTGGCACGTAAAATATTGGGAATTGAGTATCCTATGGAAAGTTCGAAATTTCTCATCTTATTGTTGGCTGCTTGGGACGAAATGACTGTCTGCCCATAACCGTCAAGTTTCACCGTTGTATTCTCTCACAGTGCTACAGGTTAACTACATAGTTACCGGTCTCTTTCCTGATGATACCATCACGTCAGGACCATTATTTATGAAGTAGGCTCAGTCTGTACATAATACCCCAAATGCTCTTTCAACAAAACACTACCATTGAGTAAGGTATATTTGCTGTAGTGCTTCAAGTACTTTGCATGAAAGACCAGATATCATTTCCGGTTATAATTATTTACTGTCCCATCTGAATTCTGTAAGTGACTTATAACCAAGGACATCCAGGTCCATTTCAACAACAGAACTTCCCAACCTCTCACCATTTAATAAACTTAAATGAGATTCATTACATTTTTTGTTCCCACCTGAATCATGTTATACCTTGTGAATAGCTATTGCCCAAGCACAGATCCTTCTGATACCCCACAAGCCTTCCACCCACAGAAAAACACTACTCTCTTCATTTTGCCCATTTTCCAATTTTGGATCCATTCCGTGTGTTCCACCCCTACCTACCCATGGGCTCTAACATTCCCCACTCACCAGTATTCAACCGTGTCAAATGTTTTCTGAAAATTCAAATCCTCTACTCCCAATAGTTGTCACTTTTCGATGTCACAACGGACAATCTCCACAATCTACAGCAGGTTTATCAAAGATAATTTCCCTTTCCTGAATCTAGGCTGACTCTGCCAAATCATATCATTACTTTCCAAATGTCTAGTTGTCACATTCCTTATAAAAGGTTACAATGTTTTTTTCTCACAGCTGACATCAAGCTATTTCGTTTTCTGTTTGCCCTCTCCGTCCTGTTTAAAATGTTTAGGTTTACAATTGCTGTTTTACAGTCTGCAGGATCCTTTTCAGAATCTAACCAGCTTTGACGAATAGTCAGTAATTCTTTCACTAGCTCTGTTTCCACCTCCTCCATACTAGGGGATGTAGCTCATCAGTTCCAGCAACATGCCAGTCTCCTATTCGAATAGATTTTCAAAGACATACTCTTCATTAATTCTAATTTCGTGCAGCCCCTCATTTTCACCAGGGCCCCTGTTCCCTACTATTTCTGAAAGTTCGTTTCTGCACCTTCTTCTGTGGAGACAGAACCAATGTAATCCTATCAGCAGGCAGATGGGTTTCTATCAGCTAGTGATATATCAGAGGACTGCACTCTGGATATGTTACTCACTCCTGCCTGGAAAGTTCCAGACTCAATCAAATACACTTCATGGTTGATGGATATGTCACCCACTCTGTCTGTAAAGTTCCAGAATCATTCCAGTTCACTTCATGGTAAATGTCAGCACAGTCCTGTCCCTGCTGTGAGCTTGAAGGAGGGGACACAGCTCAGTGACCACCTCATTTTTGAAAGACGCTGGTTTCACATTTTACACTTGGAATAGGTCCAGTTTAGCCAAATGGTTCTGGAAATTCCGGGTAGGAACATGCAGTGCCCTGGTCCTCCCTGTGTACAGAGCTTCCCTTCTGTGTAGCCACGATTCCATGTGTTTATCATGAACCCAGAACACTTTGTAAATGCAGTGATCATATCTCGTCCAGAGTGGGGTCACCATACCCTTGGGTCTCTCTGAGTGGATGCAGCAGCTGATAACACAAACCAGTGAAAAGTGTCCACATAACGTCTCTTCACTCTGTAATTACTGGAGCAAGCCAAATCCCCACACACACGGTGTACCCAATCAGTGTTGAAAATGTTTCTGGTCTTAGCAGGAAAAAACAGTTACATCTCTGCACAGCCCTACAGTTACAGTTCCCTTCTCCAAAAAAATCAGTTGACAATGTGACACTACGTTCCTTTGTATCTCAGTAACTATAAGGCCAGTATTGCCGATGGAGTTGATCATCACACTCAGAGAAGAAAGACAGAGGGAATATAACTCAATGTAAACAGGGACACATCTAAGTTCACATGATATTCAGGAATATGGGAAAAGGGGAAATGTTAGAATAAGGTCCCATGTTATTTTCCTTCTGGTTCATCATCAGCAGTTCCTATGTTTGCTTTTCATTTCTCTCTCTCTCTCTTTCTCGCCGGGCATTTCTACGTCCAACTTCCTCCTCACACATCCGACCGTCCCTGATATAAATAACATTACTTCCCAGTTGCTTTCAATTGTGATATAGGGTCACTAGATTTGGAACTTTATCTGTTTTTCTCCTAACAGAGGCTGCCATACTTGCTGAGATTCTCCAATATTTTCTGACGCTGGGGAATTTTATTTCAGATCTCCATCATCCACAGTTCCTTGGTTTAATTCAACTTTAATTCTGTTGTTTCACGAGATGTCCGCATCACTGGCAAGAGCAGCATTTGTCATCCATCACTAATTGTGGTTGACTGCGAGACCATTTGTCAAGACAATATGGACTCAACCTTTTTTTTTCACACTTGGTTTCTTTACCAAATGTTATCAGTGAAATAATAAATGAAATCCTGATGGTTTATCATTGCCGTTTGTAAAATGAGGTTTCTTTCCAATTGTTGCCATTTGAATTTAAGTTCTATTATTGGTTCTGGTAGAATTTGAAACAATGCGTTTAGAGTCATAACACGGCAAGTGACATTATTATTCAGATATGAGGTCCCTATTATGAAATAACTGGAGAGACAAGTACAAGCTTGTAGTAAAAATATTTGTAACTGGAAGAGTGGTCAGAAAAGCCATGAAATCTGAAGTTAACAAGAGGGCAGATGATAGCTTATTTTGCAACAGCACTGAGGCACAGCTGGGGACTGGGGATATTATAGTGGTGGGTGTAGGCAGGGTTGATAACAGAGAGAATATAGAGACATAAAACAGTTCAGGACAAAAGGAAAACTCAAGGGTCTCAACAGACTTGTTCCTTCTGAGAGGTTTATGAGTGAGGATTCGGAAATCGATAGAAATGAAGTGGAATTTGTGACTGAAGATAACAGGTTATGTATTTGTTAAATATAAATAACAGAAATAGCAATAACCTTCACCATCGCTAATAGAATTGACAGAGATACTCTTACCAGGAATACCAACAACAGCGAGGATAGGATGGCAACCTGCCTGAATAATCATCAGTACAGCTCGTATCCTCAATTCTAACCATGCCCAATCCTGAGAAACCAAGTATAGACCCAAGGATAAACGACTATACATTGTTGGAACATTCCAGTCTAATGCTCTCAGATTCTGATCCATTGTTGGAACATCCAAGTCTAATGCTCTCAGATTCTGATCCATTGTTGGAACATTCCAGTCTAATGCTCTCAGATTCTGATCCATTGTTGGAACATTCCAGTCTTATGCTCTCAGATTCTGATCCATTGTTGGAACATTCCAGTCTCATGCTCTCAGATTCTGATCCATTGTTGGAACATTCCAGTCTTACGCTCTCAGATTCTGATCCATTGTTGGAACATCCCAGTCTAATGCTCTCAGATTCTGATCCATTGTTGGAACATCCCAGTCTAATGCTCTCAGATTCTGATCCATTGTTGGAACATTCCAGTCTAATGCTCTCAGATTCTGATCCATTGTTGGAACATTCCAGTCTAATGCTCTCAGATTCTGATCCATTTTTGTAACATTCCAGTCTAATGCTCTCAGATTCTGATCAATTGTTGGATCATTCCAGTCTCATGCTCTCAGATTCTGATCCATTGTTGGATCATTCCAGTCTGTTTTTCTAAGATTGTTTTCGTCTCCCTCTCCCTGTAGCTGCTGAACCCAATCATCTTGAGGATGATGCTGCCCCTGATTCTATGGAATAACAGGTTGACGGAAGCCCCTTACTAATAGAAGAGGGAAACCCTTCAATGTCACAGTTTGTATCCACGGTGACGAACATCAATCACAGTCACTGTACAAACAGCTCCAGTTAACTCTTTCACTACAATCCTTATAAGTCACAATAATACTTGGTCTGGTTGGGATGTTGACATCGCTGACTATTGGGCTAATAGCATCATCTCCACTTGTAAGGTTATAGGTGAAGCAGAGAGCTGACGCTTTCTATCCACTAGCTCGATGATCCTACTATGTTTTGGCAGGGTCGGAATTGTTGGGATCCCAGGGCCGGCTGTGTCTGATAACCAGGCCTGCTGTATCCTTTCATTTTAGTTATTTATATTTAACTTTGACATTTATCTTACCATCATTTTACGGCTTAGGTGGGGTTATACATTTCTGAGAGGCTCCTACAGTTCCATAAACAGCGTAGATACAGTCCATTTCTTGCGGTCCTTGCAGCTGCGGCCTAGTCCTTTGGAGTGACGGTCAAGCTGTCACAGAACCAGGATTCTTCATTTTACCTTCCCCCAGTTATTGCTGGGGTCTGAGCAGGAGTGGAAGGCTGGAAATCTCTCCCAGCTGCTACACTCTGTCCGAGATTTCTCTCAGAATTGTCTTCTGATGTTCTTTCCTCCTGGATTGGAGAACGACATGTGAAACGATCTGTTTCCTGAATTTGTTCTTTGACAAGTGTGTGCTTATAGGATTTTACCATGTAGGAACAGTTATTGTTTAGTAGGTAAACAATCTATTACTCCGATTTTTTGTGTTTTGTTGACAGTGGTTGAATGAATTGTGTTTTGCTTCATGTCGAATATTTTAACCAAGTGAATTGCATCTAAAACACAGCACCTCACATTTTTATTTAAAATAAGAAAATGTTCTGGTCAAGACTACCTTCTACATATATTTTGAGATGTGTTTGTTCAGTTGCATAACAAAAAAGACAGATATTCACGTTTTAATTGGCTAATTACTTAATGAACAACATGTTGCAGAAACACAGGATTGGACAGCGGAATTCGCCATGCTGGAGGAGTGATAACTCTATCAAGAATTTTATTGCATAGTTAATCCACCTCACAGATCCAGCCCAGACCGTATAAGGCCAGATGAGATATCTACTCAATATGGAGCACTGTGCAGACCAGGTTGAGTACAACCCAGCAATCAGTCCAGGATGGAATATAGCACAGTTCTCTCCAGTCCACTAGCTATCTGTTCAACACGTGGAGCAGTACAGTACACACCGATGCACTGATTCAGAAACACTGTCCAGTATGGGGTGATATGCAGCCCACACCAGTGTCTTGCTTTATAGACGTGGACAAGGCATCTGTACGGTATGGAGAACTTTGCAGTGAACGGATCTGTAAACCTGGAACAGTTACCATCAAAGCAGCTGTTTTCACCACCCCATTACATTGCTCAGTAACACTGTGGTACATCACTGCCCAGAGTCAGGAATATTGCAGCCCATGCTGGAATTGACAGGATGTGCAGCGTGCATGCATTTACAGCCCCGTATATCCATTGTGCCATGACAAGGGGGTGCCGTGGGTGTGAACATCACTGCCAGAGAGAGATGGCGGGGGAATCAATTTAAATATCAACGAACAAAATAATTTTGGGGAAAAAAAGGGAAAGGGAAATTGAGAGACAATTTCATGGAAGATCATAGGTTTCAGAATGCTGAAACGAAGATATTTTGACAGCATTATGCAATGTGAGCCAGTATTCCCAGGAATGATGGGTGAATGGGATATTGGTGTGAGTTCGGATTATGGAAAGTTTTGGGTGATCATTTGTTCTTCAGCTTTGTAACGGAGTGGAGTCAGAAGATTCTTCAACTCATTGGGCAGAAACTAATAATAATTTATCTCAATGCCATTTTCATTGAGTGTGACTGAAGGATCACCTGTACGAGGCCGAGTTAGTTTCCTGGTGCTACATTATCGAACTCACCTCATTCACTACCCACCCCACCCCACGGTGTCCCTATAATTCTCCCACCCTCATGTATAGAGGTAAACACCATCGCTTGGATGCCCCATGGATAGTATATGATCCCTGGCACTGGTATCATCTTTAAAAGGTCAATTGGCAAACGGTTGAGCTTTCTCAGTTTGGGGCTGCCCTGCACAGTGGTGGCAGCTCACCACCCAGCTCAGTGCAGGATCTGCGGTCTGAAGAAATGTCCAACAGTACAGGACAGGCATCGATAACTTTCCCCATTCTGCCAGGATAAGGGTCAACGTCTTCTCTCTGTTCCCGCACACTATTGAAATGTGTTATAGCATCTACCCCCGAACAAGGCTCATGCTCCACCACTCTCACTGCTGCACGCAGCGCCTTTTCTCTTTCTCTCTTTCTCTCTTGCCTTTCCAATACCCTCACACGGTGATAGAACATTGTGGAGAATGTCGATTATGGGATGTTCCAGAAAATGTTCCAAGTAATTTCCGCTTTCAGGAAAATGTCAATGCACCAGTATGTATCATATAATGGGACGGAGTAGAGATGTATGTTATTCAAATCACACCCAATTAAAATCCATCTTGAGGGCAATCAACCCTTCAAATGTGCTCTAGCATATAATAAGATTGCGGCTTATTTGATGGTTTTCTCAGCTCCATGTCGTAGGAACTTTCAGTTATTCAACCCCCTGGGTTCCTGTCACTGACCAGACGACATTCAGGCATTTTTACCCCGTTTTCTTCAAGCGCCTTTTCGAGGGCATTTCCCACGGGGACGGACATTCCAAACGATATATTCCATCAGTTGTATACTTTTATGTAATGATAACCTCATTTTACACAGACTGACCAATATCTACACTTATCTTATCGTTATCAGTAAGCAATAACAATTAGTATGCTGGTTATTTCACTTGTCTCACCTTATTTTATTCAGTCAAAGACGGCTTCTAAACACTTGTCTCATTATAAAAAAAACAATTTCGAGCCGAGAATATTTTTGTCCTCCGCCGCTATCTTGACCGTTATCTGAATTGTACCTTTTTCCCTTGTTATGAAAGTTTCTATTGTCCTTTGTCTGTGGCTGTTTCTGTCTGTAACAGTTACACAGTCTCCCACTCATTTGGCTGGATGGCTGGTTTGTGATGCAGAGGGAGGACACCAGTGCAGGTTCAATTTCCCACACTGACAGAGGCTACTATGAAGAGGACACTCTCTCAACCTCATCCCGACACCTCTTGTTGAACCACCACGAGTGGTCTCTTTCTCATGACAGAGCAGCCCCATGGTCCTTTGGGACTATATTCTATCACTTTTGCATTTCTAAAATATACGTTAACATTTGTTTTGCATTATGTTCCTGGGTGTTTTGGATCGGTATCATTTTGTACTACTGCCATCATTTCCCCCACACTGCACATTCCTGCCCCATAATCCTTGACTCCATTATTATCTAAGAACCTTCCGTCTGTGCCTCAAAAATATTCAATATCTCTGCCTCCAATCCTCTGCAGGAATAGATTTCCAATGTCTCACAACACTGAGAAAATAATAAATGACCTCATCTGGGGTGTGAGGTTGTTATTTTGTCTCCTTACCTGAGTAAAGATATAATTACATTGGAAGCAGTTCAGAGATGTTTCACTTCACGTATTCCAGGGATGAAGGGCTTATATTATAGACATGATTTGGAGATGCCGGTGTTGGGCTGGGGTGTACAAATTTAAAAATCACACAACACCAGGTTATAGTCCAACAGGTTTAATTGGAAGCAATCTAGCTTTCGGAGTGACGCTCCTTCATCAGGTGACATTGGAGGGCTCGATCGTAAACAGAATTTATAGCAGAAATTTCCTGTGGGATGTAACTGAAATGATACATTGAAACATTGATTGTCTGTTAAGCATTTCATCTATTAGAATACAGTGATAGTTTCACTTTTTTCATGTGTAAATCGCAAAACCTTTTTTTTTGAAGTTGCAGTCTCGGGTTAGCTGTTAACAATGGTGAAAACTAGACAATATGTTGAAGGTGATGTCTAGCTATCACCATTGTTAACAGCTAACCCGAGACTGCAACTTTAAAAAAATGGTTTTGCGATTTACACATGAAAGAAGTGAAACTATCACTGTTAACTAATAGATGAAAGGCTGAACAGACAATCAATGTTTCAATGTATAATTTCATTTATATCACACTGTAAATTTCTGCCATAAATTCTGTGTTACGATCGAGCCCTCCACTATTACTTGATGAAGGAGCATCCCTCCGAAAGCTAGATTGCTTCCAATTAAACCTGTTGGACTATAACCTGGTGTTGTGTGATTTTTAACTTTATATTATAGAGGCTTTAACAGATTATTCTTGGAATGAGATGCGATCTTATTGAAATATGCAAGACCTTGAGGAGCATGGATCAGGTAGATACCCACTGGGTGTTTGTCTAGTCCAAACTTGTCATTGTCATAGAACCTCTACAGTGTAGAAGCAGGACATTCTGTCCATTGAGTCCACACTGGCCAACTGAACTGCATCCCACCCAGACCTATCCCCCTACCCTAACCATGTAATCCTGCATTTTCCATGACTAAACCACCTAACCTACACATTCCTGAGCACTATGGGCAATTGAGCATGGCCAATTAACTTTAACCTGCACATCTTTGGATTGTGGGAGGAAACTGGATCAAATGGATGAAACACACATAGACACGGGGAGAATTGAAGGTTGCAATTGAACCCAGCTCCTTGGTGATATGAGGCAGCAGTGCTAACCGCAGATCCACCATTCTCATCAATTATTTCTATTAGTTATATGTGGCTGACTGAAGAAGTCTGCCTGACTTGTTCCTATCACTGAACCTGACCCAGTCTGAGACCTTTATCATTGGCCATATCTCCAACATGGTTACATTTAAATTTGATGCGAACAGTGGAGGAGTGGTACTAGAAAAGGAAACAGTGGCATCCTCCAACCACAGTCAAAACCGGAGTAAGGAGAATTCACAAAGTGGGCATTTATTCAAGTGGGAATTTTCTTTCCCAGAAGTTTGTGATGGCTGAATCTTTGTATTATATTGAGGCTTGCTTCATCTGATTTTCCATAGACATGTGTATCAGGGATAATGGTGCATGGAAACAAAAGTGCTGCTGAGAGCACAGTGAGATGAACCATAACCTACTTTACTGGTGCAGTAGTGTCAAAGGGCCGAATGGCCCCCTCGTGTCCCTCAGCCCTATGTTCTGATGTTCCATTCAGCCCTTCGGACCTGCTACACAGGGGCAGATCGAGGTCACTCCGATGGTTAGGCCTTGTTTCGAAAATGTACTTGTAGATTCCAGGTTAGCTCAACTCCACTTTCCTGCTACCCCCTCGTAACTCTCAACTCGCATATATGTCAGAAACCAATCCACCCCCCACCCCCCCCCCCCCCCGTAAATACATTCAGTGACCCACCTTCCACAACTCTATGGGTTCGGGAATTCCAGACATTCACTACCGACTGAAAGATGACTTTTCTTTACATCTCAGTTTGAAATCGATAACCATTATTCTGTATCAGTGTCCCGGAGTGAGACAGTCTGCCCAGATGTGGAACCACATTCTCAACAAATACCTTGTCAAGCCCCCTCTGTATCTTGTCCATTTCAGTAATGTCACAGTCATTCATTTCAAGCACAATGAATAATTGCCTCATCATTTTAGATATACTAAAAAATTCAACCCTTTCATCCCAGAAACCGGCTTAATGTACCAATCTAGTTACTTTCTGCATCAGCATGCTAACTTTATGTTTCATGCTCAGGAACACTCCAATCCCTTTGTACTGCTCCTTTGTTGGGACTCCTCTTCATTAAATAACAGCCTGCCTTTTGGTTGTCAGTGTCATCCTCAAACTCGGATGTGTATTGCACTCAGCTCTCTCCTTCAGCCTCGCAGAATAGATGCAAATAACTGAATCCATTGGACTGATATTGGTGCTACTACAGTAGATTTGGCTTTATCATAAAGATCGATTAATCCTGACTCTCCAATTTCTCGGTGCTAACCATCCTTCATCCCATGCTAATACATTATCCATCATACTATGAGTTTCTGTCTGGTGGAAGAACCTTTACTATGTGATATCTTGTGGAAAATCTCTGGAACGTCTCATGTCTGCCAGTTCCCCTTTATCAAGTCTGCTTGTTACATTGTCAGGGATCTCCAGAAAAACTTTGCATGATTTTACAAGGCAAAATATAGTTTCCCTTTAGCAAAACCATGCTGACTCTGCCTGACGCTTTTCTAAATGCCCTGTAATTCCTTCCTTAATAACAGACTGTCGTTGATTTCCAGCAATAATGGCTAGGCTAAATGGTTCCTGCTTTGTGTCTCGCTCCATTCTTGAAAACAGGCGCCATAATGGAGATTCACGAGTTTCGCTGGAACACTTTTGCAATCCAGAGAGTTATGGAATATTTCACACAGTGGCACCAGTCACTCTGTAGCCACTTCTTTTAAAGCCAATTATGAATTACTGTTGACCTGCCTATCCTTAGTCTTATCTGTTGTTAAAATCCTTGTACCTTTTGTTAGAGACAGTTCAAGAACCCTCCTATTACCATTTTCTTGATGATTTTGAAATACTTACAACGCTTTCTCCTGTGAGGATTGATGTCAAATACTGGTGTAAATTATCTCCCAGTTCCCTGTCGCCACTTGCCCCGTCACACCCTCCGAATGTCCTCAATTTACTTTCCTGACTTTCTTTCTACCAAAAGTCACACACCCATCTTCAACATTTTATATACACACAGAAAAAAACTTGTGATGCTTGTTTTTATATTTCTTGCCAATTTATTTACATCATAGGTTTTCATCCTTTTTCCGTCTGTTTCTTGCTTTGTCCCTCGCTTTCTAGATTCATACAGTCATATTGAGCACAAACATTTTAATCAACTTGTCCATGCTGACCAGGTTTTCCAAACTCAACTCATCTCATCTGATTGCATTTAGTCCACATGTCTCTAAATGCTTCCCATTCATATGTTTGTCCAACTGTCATTTAAATGTTGTCACTGTACTTACATCTAACAGCTCATCTGGCAGCTCATTTCATACACACACCTCCTCTGCATGAAAAAGGTGCCGTTTTGTCCCTGTTAAATCTTCCCCTTTTCGCATTAAAGCTATATGGTTGGTCTCCCCTATCGTGTGGAAAAGACCTTGGCAATTCACCCTATCCAAGCTTCCCATGATTTTATTAACTTCGAGAACGTCACCTCTCAACATCTTGCATTCCATTTGATACTAACTTCAAGAACAAGCATTCACTAATAGCATTGCAAATTTGAAACAATATTTTTTAAAAATGACACGGAAAGAACACTCAGCCCAAACTTCATATTGTGATTTGTTTTTTCTCCATGTTACAATACTAAGGCAGCGTGAAACTCTTACTAGTGTCAATATGACGTCAAGAAAATAAATTCCTTTGTCTAAAGGGGCTGATGATCTCTACAGTGAAAACGTTTCTCTGGCCAGAGCTATGTAAGAAAGGGAATTGTTATACCACACGGTCAGCGTACAGTTGCCTTTAGCACATTGAGATGAAGGCTGAGAATACTTTTTGAATGTTGGATTATTCAGTGCAAAGGGGAAGAGGCGATTACAATAAAGTTTACGCCAAGAAGGAAACTTTCCAGAGTGAGATGTGAGTGGGAGGTGTAAAACAGCATGAATAGAGAGGCCGAACCACACTGAGACCAGAGGTAATGTGCCAGCACAAACGGAGCTTGATGCTACTGCAGGGAAGGTAGACTTGATCAAAGAACTTCAGTTGTAGTGGGTATGGACCATAATGTGAGCGAATGTGCTCTGTAATTGGAGAGGGAGAGCCTGGAATCAGAAAGGGGAGACAAGAAGGGAAGAGGATGGAGCAGTAATGGCAGGGGTTTCAAGGCGTAATTTAGGAAGCGCAATTGAAATTCATGCCTCACATATGCTTCTGGTCCTTGAAATAAATGTCCTAAATCTGGGCACACACTAATGCTCGTTAATTTGTGATTGAATAGTATCCTTGAAAGACTTTGTGAAGCATCTTCTTTCGAGTCCTTCTTTTCGAACACAAATAATAATTTCTGAATAGTATGAGATATCTGCTTGAATGTCTGCCCATGTATACCCACTGACCTTCCTCTGGGTGTAATTCCACATCATGACTCAGACCAGATGTAAGACAGAAATCCTTAATTTAGATGTCTTTTCAATTCAATCATTTGGCAGAACTTCTGCATGTGGCTGAACATATGATCAGCAGAGACTGACTCAATCACACCTCCCAGGTGAAGCAACATTTCACTTGTACTCTTTCAATCCAGTCTCCTGTCATTGCTGCTCACAATGCAGTCTCCTTTACACTGGTGAGACCAAACAGAGACTGCACTGAGGAATATTCCCACTCTGTCTAGAAGAATAACCTTGATCTTCTCACTGCTTCCCATTTCACTAATCTTCCTTGCTCTCATGCTGACATTTCGGTCCTGAGCTGCTGCAAAGTTCCAATGAAGCACAACCCAAGCTCGAGTCACACCTCACTGTACAGATTGTATGTTACAGCCCATAGGAGTTAACATTCATTTCCATAACTTCACAGTCTGAACACATTATGGCTACTCTCCATTTTACATATATTCTGCTTCCTGGTTTCCCAATGACCTTGTCTATGTCTTGTTTATGTTGCACTCAGTAGAGAGAAACAAGTTTTCCCATTCACACTTTAATGTTCACTCAATCTACATCTGCTTCTCTTTCACCACAATCAAAAGCCCCACCTCTGTGTCATTGCATCTCCAAATGCTCTGTTTCCCATCATCCCTCATCCACTTTTGTCAAGGGATTAAAACGTCATTTTCAGTTCTGAACAAGGGTCAAGCTGGACTTGAAATACTACCTCTGCTTCGATTCTCTGTTGCCACAGATGAGGCCAAATCTGCTGAGTTTCTCCAGCAATTTCAGGTTTTGAACAGCTTGAAAGACGTGTGTCAAAGTTGCTCAAGCACCCTGTCCAACATGAAGCACCATACATTGGGAAGTGAACAATAACGCAAGATGTACAAATTCATTTGTTCAGAAATTACATAAGATTGACACTACAAAGTTCTTAATCAAGGACATGGAGAGAAACAGAGATAAAGAGTTGCAATGTTAAAACCAAAAGTGGCACGACGGGATGGAATTGGAATCGTTACCGTGTGGAAACAGGCCCTTCGGCCCAACAAGTCCACACTGATCCTCTGAAGACTAAACCAACCAGACCTATTCCCCTATCCTAATGGACCTTACCTGCACATTCCTGAACACTATAGGCAGTTCAGCAAGGCCAGTAACCTGCACATTTTTGGATTGTGGGTGGGAACTGGAGCTTGTGGAAAAAAAAACTCACACAGACACAGGGAGAATGTGCAAGATAGTTGCCAGAGGATGGAATCGGACCTGGGTCCCAGTGCTGTGAGGCAGCAACACGAATCACTAAGCCACGGTGTTGCGCCACGGAAAATACTCGGGGTTTTCTAAAACACGACAAGTAAGAAATGTGACACCATGGACAAAAACTCAGAGGAATGAAAATATTAAAATGGAATTGTTACCACATTAGTAAACAGGGTAGATCACGGGGTGATGGGTGAATGGGTCTCGGTGTGAACTGGGGGATAGACAGTAGAATTGCACTGCAGGGCAGCTCAAACCTGGAAATTCATTTGGTATTGTAGATCACAGTTGGATAGAAGGAGAATTGTATTCAGTTACAACCGGTAACGTTTTGCCCAGTCTAAGAAGGAGAATTGTATTCAGTTACAACCGGTAACGTTTTGCCCAGTCTAATCTTTCCCATTATTGCATCAATCTTTCATTGAATAGAATATACTAATGGCAGAAATATGTGTACCTAAAACTGATGACACGTTAAAGCTATCACACTGACTACTGTACTTACATTCCAAACAGCGGGGCTAATATCTGATAGAGAGGGCAGCATGATTACAAAGCAAATATGTCCGATCGAAGCTCTGCAGTCCTGGCACATCCAGTCAGAAATATGGTCGAACCATGCAACAACTAACGAGAGAAAAGGACTCCACGAATATTATTTGAAAATAATATTCATTGGGATTAGGGCGTTGCTGACTAGGTCAGCATTTATTGCCCAGAGGATTGTTAAGAGTCAATGACATTGCTGTGTGTCTGGAGTTACATGTGGGCTGGAGCAGGTATGGATGGCAGTTTCCTTCCCTAAAGGACATGAATAAACCAAATCGATTGTTCCCACAATCAGCAATTGATTACATATCATCATTCGACACTTAATCCCAAACATTTATTGGATTTGAATTCCATCGTGTACTGTAACAAGATTCGAACTCAGGTCACCAGAATATTACTGTGGTTGTGAGACTAACACATCAGCAGCAACAACACTCAGCTATTGCTTTACCATTCCGCGAAAAAAATTGAACCTTCCTGCTCATCAGTGTAAAAGACAGTGATGCAGTAAATACCCAATCCTCATCCCAGAAGTGTTGGTAGGGTCATCGCCACAGAATCACAGATGCCAGACTTCAAACAATTCGATTCGCTGCACGTAACATGAAGAAACAGCTGAACACAGGAGATACGACAAAGGGAATGGGCACTGACACCATTCCTGCAATAGTACAAAACACTTGTGCTGCACAACAAGCCGTGTCTCTGTGGAAGCCGTTTCATTCCAGTTCCAACTCTGACATTTCCCTGGCAATGCGGATAATTACACAAAGGTGTTCCGTCCCCTAAGAGGAGAATAATTACAATCTGATCAATTGCCACCCCCTCAGTCCCTTCACGATAATCAAATTGGTGGTAATTCCTTTGACAGAGCTTTTCGACCAGCACAGAAATAATGTGCACAGGCCCCCATGTGGAGACGGTGTTGCTGTGGAAATGTCACTGGATTACTAATCCAGACCAGAATAATGCTCTGGCAGTTGGTGGAAGTTAGATATAATTAATAAAATATCGAGATCTAAAATCTGGTGTCAGTAATATTGACCTTGAAGCACATGTCCATTGTCAACGTAAATTTCCTTCCCCAATGTACATTCAGGAAGTGAATCTCCAGTGCTTTCCTAGTCGAGCCAAAAAGTGACTCCAGACGTACAGACTTGAGGTAAACTTTTCAATGGTCTCTGAAGTGACCATGGTGCCCATGCAAGGCCGTTATATCAAATTTCTCCGAGGTCTTAAAGGATAAAAATGAGATAACACGCGGCACCAGCCTCTGTCTCGGAAAAGGGAATAGGAAGCACAGTCCTGTCGACACTACAGTGACCTCCTTCCTTACATATGAGACCTTATGGCAACATTAACAGAGCTTTCCCACAAACTGCACAGAAACATCGCGAAATGATTCGGCCTTTCAACACACTGGGCCTTCCCCACTCTATCCAAACAACTTTTCAATTAGTTTTTCCCTAACACTAGGTGCAGTATATCCTTTGAAGTGATCATATATCAGAAAAATATGAAGTAGGAACTTTCGTCAATTTTGCTCGCCCATTCAATATAACAATGGCTGATCCTGTACCTCCACACCAAAAGCCTGCTGCAACTTCACCCCTTTAGTGTCTAGACATCTTTATTTATATTCAGTGCCTTAGAGTACGCAGTGTTATGTGGGACAGAATTCCCTAGGTTCACCAGTCTGCGAGTGTAGACACTTATTCTCATCTCATTTCAGAGTGGCTTGTCTGTACCTAATACTGTGACCCTTGTTTAAGACGTCCCAGCCAGTGGAATTATCATACCTGCTGACAATCAGTTGCACCGTCAGAGTTTTATATATTTCACTGAGATCTCCACCCATTTTCCTAAACTCCACGGAATACAGGCCAAGTCACATCAAACTCTGCTCCCACAACAAGCCTGTCATCCCCGAGATCAGTCTGGTCATCCTTTGCTGCTCTCCCTCAATATCAGGTTTGTCCCTTGTTAGGTAAGGAGACCAAAACTACACAGTATAAAGCACAATGTTCGAGATGGGAGCTCACCAAGGCCCTGTGTAGCTGCAATAAGATACAACTGGACTCAAATCCCCCGAAAATGAAGGTCAACACATCATTTATCTTCCTGCCTGCTTTCTTTTGCAGCAGTGTTGCTTTCTGTGAATGGTGTACAAGGAGATCGAGATCTTTTTCAATGACACAGCTCAGCACTTGGTGGGTTTATGTACACTGGTAAGGGTGCCATTATCAATCCCAGTAACGACTTCTGGCTTCAGAACTCACTGCCCTGCATGGACCTTGGAGTTTGGTGTAGAAGTCAACAAAAGTATACACATAAGTATCTTCATGCAGCAACCTTTTTACATTAATTTGAAATGCTACCCTGTTCGTCTATTTTTCCAACCGAATTGCTCAATGTAACATCTATCCACATTGTTCTGCAGCTGACACATATTTTACCATTTAGTCCACTTGTTTCAACGACCTTGAAACCTTTTTATATCCTCCCTACCCACTCACAATCTCAGTTTGGTACCATCAGCAGATTTGGAAAGATTACGTTTAATACCCATGAACAAATGTTTTATCTGTTTTCTAAGTAGATAAGGCTCAAACATCAATTCCTGGATTATCCCGCTAGTCGTTGATTTCTACTGCAAAATATATGGAAAGGTTTGTGCGGATTCCCTTTTTCCTGTCAGCTCTCCTATTCTCAACCCATGCCATTATATTAGGTCTGGCTGTTACACACTGTTAAAGGCCAGGACAGACCTCCTCAAATCATTTCAAGAATATAGTGCAGACCAATCTTTTGCTCATTGTCTTAAGCAAGTGTAAGGCGGATATTCCAGGAGTGACGCAGCTGGTCAAATCACTTAGTTTTAAATAAAATAGAATGTCTTTGCAAGATTATTGAGTGAGACACAAACAAAAAAGAATACAATACACAATAACTTAACCTATCCGAAAACCAAACAGATTATACCAACTTAATGATGGTGTTCGAAGTACTTGATATAATCCCCATAAAAACCCCATGGCCAAACTGAAAGGAAAAAAAAATCAAACCCAGTGTCTAAAAGGAGATACGTCAGAAAGAGGGAGGAACAACATGGACCTGCTTCTTTGGGTTTGGTAGCTTCACAACTGGCTGCCTGCTTTAAGTAAACAGCCAGACTGCGGAAAATCAGACCAAACAAACCAAAGCAGAGGAGCTGAACTGAGATAACTGGTCACTCCCCTTTCATAAGAACAGAAAAACAGAAGGACTAGGAGCAGTAGTAGGCCGTCTGGTCCCCTGTCATTCACTAAGATTATGACTGATCTACTTGTGGACTCTGATCTACTTTCCCGCGCTCTCATCGTATCCCCTATTTACTTCATTGACCAAAAAGTATCTACCTTAATTTTAAACACGTATACTGAAGTAGCACCAATTACTTAACTGGGCGGAGAATTCCAGAGATTACAAACCTCTGAGTGAAGAGGTTCCTTCTTAATTCAATCCTCAATCTACTCCCACTAATATTGATGCCATTCCCTCTTGTCCTAGCTTCACCTGCCAGTGGAAACATCCTCTCTACGTCTGTCTTATATACTCCCTGCATAACTTAAGATGTCTCTATGAGATCATCCCCTCATTCTTCGAAATTCCAATGAATATAGTTCCAGTCTGCTATGTCACACTTCATAAGCCAACCCCCTCACCTCTGGAATCATCCGAATAAACCACCTCTGCACCCCCTCCAGTGCCAGTATACCCTTCCTGAAGTAAGGAGACCAAAACTGCATACAATACTCCAGGTGTGGCCTCACCAGCACCCTGGACAGCTGCAACATAACCTCCCTGCTTATAACTTCAATCCCTTTAGCAATGTAGGGCAACATTCCATTTGCTTTCCTCAGTAATTGCTGTACCTGCAGACCAACCTTCTGTGATTCATGCACATGGGCACGCAGGTCCCTCTGTATAACAGCATGCTGCAACGTTTTACTCTTCAAGTAATAATCCTTTTTTCTGGCACTCCCAACAAAATGGATGACATCACATTTATCAACATTGCGTTCCATCTGCCAGACCTTCACCCACTCACTCAAAGTATCTATGTTCATCCACGAAGTCTCACAGTCCACTGCATGCTTTGCTATTAAATGCATCTTCGTGTCATCCGCAAACCTTGACACATTACACGTTCTTCCCAACTCCAAATCATCTACATAAATTGTGAATAATTGTGGCCCCAACACCAATCTCTGAAGCACACCACTAGGTATTGATTGCCAGCCAGAATATCACTTACTTACACTCACAATTTGCTTCCTGTTAGTCAAGTAATCCTCTATGCTGATACTTTACCCGTAGCGCCGTGCACCTTTTTCTTATGCAGCAGTTTCTTGTGCGGCAACTTGTTGAAGACCTTTTGCAAATCTAGGTACACCATAGCCACTGGGGCCTCGTTGTCCATCTTGCTCGTATTGTCTCCATAGATTTCCAAACAACTTGTTAAACATGACTTGTTCTTCATGAATCCATGCTGCGTCTATCGAAATGCCTTGCTATTTCTTCCTTGATAATACACTCAAGCAGTTTGCCAACTACACAGGAAAAGCTAACTGGTCTATAATTCCCCATATTTTGTTTACCTCCCTTTTTAAACAGTGGCGACACATTTGCTGTTTTCCAATCTGCTGGGACTGCCCTGGAGTTCAGCAGGTATTATCAAATTGCCACAATTGCATTTACTATTTTTCCTGCTCACTCTTCTAGAACCCTAAGATGCATACCATCAGGGCCAGGAGACTTTCCTACCCTCAGCTCCGTTAGCTTGCCCAACATTATCACTTCCATAATAATGATTGTTTCCAAGGTCCTCACCTCCCTCCGTCTCTTTGGCAATTACTGGCATGCTATTAGTGTTCTCCACTATGATGACAGATACGAAACACCTGTTCAATGCCTCGGCCATTTCATCATATACTATGACTAAATGACCATTCCCATCTTCTGAAGGACCAACATTTACGTGAGTCCTGATTTTTCATTTTATACATTTATGGTATATATCATCATCTATCTATCTTTATATTCTGTTTTCTTTTTTCTCTCGTGTTCTATCATACTTTTCTTTATAGTTCGTTTTGTGGCTTTCTGTTGACCTTTAATGTTTTCCCCAATCTTTTAGCTTTCTGCTGTTCTTGGCCACTTCACATTCCTTCTCTTTCAATTTGGTGGCATCCCTTATTTTCATCGACACAATTTGACAGATTACCCATTTTCTTAGAGTCTTTCCTTTTCACTAGAATGTACTTTTGCCACGGAAATTAAAAATCTCCTTTGAAAATTCTCCACTGCTTGTCAACTCTCCCATCATGCAGTATTTGTTTCGAGGCGACTTTCGCCAACTCCTCCCTCATTCTATTGTAGTCTCCTTTGCTGAAGCACAGGAACCTGTTATTGGATTTTTACCTTCACACTCTCCATCTGGATTCTAAATTCAACCATATTGTGATCACTCCTTCACTATGATGTGAATAATTATTCTTGTCTCATTGTACATGATCAGACCTATGATACCTTGCTCCTCATTATGCGTGCTTTTATTTTAGACTTGAAAGCATTTCCTAGTATTCAAACCCAGACTTTTTGGATTCGCTGCTTTTAAGACATCCATGAAAAGTAAAACAAGGCCAGAATAAACTTGTTAAAGGAGTAGCATTGTCACAACACTAGACTTGGGACTTCATCAAAAATGTTTCTGATCATCCAAATTCACTGCATCCATTGCTGCGCCATAATTTATTTCCCAATCAGTTTCTCAAATATAATTGGCCTTTAATAAATTGGCAAAATTAATAAATTATTAAATTTATCTATGTTCATTACTTTATCATTAATGTAATTTTCAAAGCTCCCTGAAAATGCATCCTTTCTAATACACACTTGTATTGTCCTGATTGCTTTTTTGGTGCGAAGCAGACTGTGATTCCTTGCCTCCATCAGAAATACTTGGGCTACATTTGCTGCGGTCAAATCCGTGAATTCAGTTCCAGAATCATCAAGCATGTGGAGGAGGACAAACAGAGTATTCATTATTACCTTGACCACCTCCCTTTGTAATCAACGAGAAGATTAACAGATCATGGGGATTTACCAGATTTCAGTTAAAATAATTTCTCCAAAACTGTTGATGTACAGATTTGATTCTATTTACTTTTTCTCAGTAGACTGAGAAGTGCTTGGAGTTTACCTTTTGAAATGTTTTCTTTTGTGAAGACAGAACAGAAGTGGTTGCTCCATAGGCCTGCCATTTTCCTGTTATCTGGTTTCAGCCTGTAAGGAAGGTACAATGATCTTCTGTAACATTTCACCTTGGTATACTGTATGTTGAGAAGCTTTTACATTTCACTCTTGTTAATGTACGCTTCATACACCCATCATTTCCTGTCTTAAGCTGCTCAGTGATTGACCTTCCACAGCCATACAATCACAGAAGCAATCTCTGTACTGTCAGAAATATGGTACAATCTACATTTGTCCACTTTCATACATCAGGCCCATAGACGTGAGTGTTATGACACTTCAAGTGCTTGTCCACGTACCTTTTAACGGCTGTGCGATGACTCACAACAACTTCCCTCTCAAGAAGTGCATTCCAGACACCAACATCCTCTGGGTGAAAAACCATCCTGAAATCCTCTCTAAACCTCAAACCCTTCACTTTAAAAGCGTGCTTCTTTTTTCTTGACCCTCTGACTTAAAGGAACCGCAGCTGACTATCCACCCTGTCCACGTCCTTTGTAATCTTACCCTTCTGAATCACGTTCCCTTCAATCTTCTCTGCTCCAAAGTAAACAACACGAGCGCATCCAGCCTCTCTCCATAGCTGATATGCTCCATTCCAGGGAACATCCTGGTGAATCTCTTCTGCGCCACTTTCAGTGCAATCGCATCTTTCCTGTAATGTGAATCCCTGAACTGCACACAGTATTCCATCTTGGCCTAACCAAAGTGCTATATAGCTCTTGTAATCTATGTCTCGATTAATAAAGGCTATGCCTACTATCTTCAATTACTTCTGAACTAATCTATTACCCAGACCCGTCACATTCAGGGATGTGTGGAGAAACACCCTCTGAACCTGCGAGTCTGCTGCCATTTATTGAGTCCTCCCCTGTCTAGTTCCTTCTTCCAAAGTGCACCACCTCATATTTATCATGGTTACATTCCATCTGCCATTGATCTACTCATCTGACCATTCTATCTGCATCTTCCTGTAACGTAAGACCTTCCTCCCCACTGCCAACCACCCGAGTAATCTATGTGTCGGACACAAACTTAATTATTACACTCACCCCATGCCCCTTCACATTCACATCTATATCATTTATGAATACCACAAATAATAACTGACACAGCACTGACGTACAAACAGTCTTCGACAACCACCTATTTTCTGCAGTAGTTTCTCGAACATTGATCTGCTACTCTGATGGTCTGGAGTTCCTTGGTCAATCTCTACAGCCCTTCCCATAAAGGGTGTTCTCCAGTCCTCGGTACATTACCTGTAACCGGATTGTATTTAAACATTTTCATCAGCGCCTTTCATCCCTTGTCTCCAGCAGCAGCCTGAAATATAACTGATCTGGACCGAGGGACGTTTCCAATTTTATACCACCCAAAACTATCAATCCCTGTACACATCTTACATCAATCTGTTCAAGAGCTTCTCAGTCCATCTTCTCGAATTTTGTCCCCACATTCTCCTTATCCTAAGTAATACAGACATGAAGCTCTCATATTTCAATCTATCAATGTTCACCAGCTTCACAAACAGAATTCCGCCTTGATCTCAGGTCAAGTGTCGTCAGCAGAACACCTTGTTATCTGAGGGATTAATCTGAGAATGTCCATTCAGTATATGGGATCAGTATATTTTATTTAGATCAAGACATCAAAATTGTATGCAGTGCTCCAGGTACAGTCTCACCAGCACTCTGTGTAACTAGTGCAGAATATTTTTCTTGCTCGTCTGAACAAATTACTGCAAAAGCTGGAATCTGTACTGAAACTAACACATGGTAGACATCACAGTGAGTCAGACAGCATCCGTAAAGAGAGAGTAAGTTAATGCTTTGAGTCTAGGTGACCCTTCATCGTCTGTATTTAAATGAAGGAAAACTTAACGTTTACCTTCCCTGTTTGTATATGTTTCTCCCAATACACTTTGCTTTAATGTTTCTGCTAACATACTGTATGTGAGGATTAAAAATCCTCCTGAATATCTGACTGTATCACATCCATTGTTTCTTTATGATTAGGGCTACAAGATATATATTCAAACAAAACGTTTGTAAATTATAACTTCCCTTTCATAAATGCAGAATCATTCTCTTGAAATTTGCTATTACTTTCTCAGTATCCAATATCACATTCGTTATGATAGATTGCAAAAGATTACTTCCTGCGGATCACAAGTAAACTGGTCCGTAGTTTTCCACTCTCCCTCTTCTTCCCTTCTAAAATCGTTGGAATGCATTTATATCATTTTAAATTGAATACGGATAAATACAGTCATTCACAATACAATCCATCTGTGTATTACTGCTTTCTCTGAAATTGCAGTATGAAGTACATCTGGTCTGTCAGACTTATCAATCCTCAATCCAGGTATGTTGTCATATACTACCACGTCACCAGTATGAAGGATTTTCGTGTTCAGTTACAAAAGTTCTATGATATTTCTGGGATATGTTCTGGATCTTCTTCCGTGAAGGCAGACATAATGTAACATTTTCGTCTCCCTGTCAATTTTCTGTTCTCTAAAAAAAATTATCCTGTCCACACATTCACTGTGCCACATTTGGCCTTGTTTTCATTTTCCTTTCAAATATGGACAGACACTTTGCGCCAGTATTTACCAAGACCAAAAAAAAAACCAGCACAGGAACAGCCCTTAGGGCCTTCCAAGCCTGCACCGATCCAGATCCTCTGTCGAAACATGTCACCTATATTCGAAGAATCTGTATCCCCCTGCTCCCTACCCATTAATGTATCTGTCTAGATACATATTAAATGTCGCTATCGAGACCACGTCTAACACCTCCGCTGGTATTGCGTTTCAAGCATCTGCCAGACACTGTGTAATGAACTTTCTGAACATATCTCCCAAAAACCTTTTCCCTCTCATCTTGAATTCCTGACCACTAAAATTGAGTACCCCACTCTGGGAATAAGCATCTTGCTATCCATCTTTTCTATACCTCTTAAGATTTTGTAGAACTCAATCAGGACCCCGAACTTCCGTCAGTCTAATGAAAATACTCCGAAACTGTACAGTTCTGATCGCCACCTTACCAAAAGGTTGTGGATGCTTTGGAGAGGGTTCAGAGGAGTTTCATCAGGAAGTTTCCTGGTATTGGACAGAACTGGCTATAAAGAGAGAACTGTACAAACTATTTGAAATGTTGTCGAACCAAAGCTGTATGCAACTGTAACATGACCTGTCATCTCTTGTACACAATAGATTCCAACAGATTCCTTCCTGTGGATGATAAGTTAACTGGTCTGTACTTCGCCACCTTCTCTTTTCTGCCCTTCTTAAAATGGTGGAAGCAAAGTATCTTGTATGCCTTCTTGACCACTCTATCGACCTGCCCCTCTAAGAAACAATGGATCTGAACACCCAGATCTCTCTGTACATCAATTTTGCCCAGGGCTTTTTCCATTTACCATATTGTTCACTCTTGAATTGGATCTTCCAAAATGCATCATCTCACATATGTCCAGATTGAACTCTATTTGCCATTTCTCTACACAACTCTCCAATCGATCTATTTTCTGCTGCATTCTCTAACAGTCCCCTTCACTTTCTGCTACTCTACCAAGCGTAGTGCCATCTGCAAACTTATTAATCAGACCACCTTTACCTTCCTTTTGTTCATTTATGTGAATCATAAACAATAGCGATCCCAGTCTAAACCCTGTGAAGCACCACCCAGAACAGTTCTTCATTTTGAGAAAGTCCCTTCCACTGCTGCTCACTGTCTGCTGCTGCCCAGCCTGTTCTCCATTCATTTAGCTCGTATAGACCCTGGACCCCTTGCAACTTCACCTTCTCCATCAGCTTACCTCGACAAATACCTTACCGAAGTCCGTTGTATGACATCTACAGCCTTTTCCTCACTCTCAATTTTCACTTCCACAAAGAAATCTATTATGTTTGCGAAGATGTGACCTCCCCGGAACAAAACCAGGGAAGGTCTTGTTTGACGTCGGTCTGTGTTGTACTCTGGAATCAGACAGGTTTTATTTCCAAGGCAGAACTTTATAAAATGCCACATTGACTAACTGCCTACAAAGTGCATGTTTTTTTAAAAAAAACAAAATTGAATGCATTTGCACATACAAGGCTACAAATTCAAATTCACCCCATAGATTTATGTGTGTGTACATCTGAGAAATGCGGAGTGTGTGTGCACGGGGGTGGGGGAAGTGTGTGAGAGAGAGCACGTGTGTATGTGTGTGTGTGCGAGAGAAATAGCGTGTGTGTGTGTGTATATACATGTGCGTGCAAGGGTGGCAGGTGTGTGTGTCCTCGTTAAGTCACAGACAGATTTGGCAAATGCCTTTCCCCAAACAGACTAACGCCCTGGATTCAGAGCTTCTACACTCTGCAGCCTCTGCTCCATTTGTTGATCACGTTCCAGACTCAGATACAGTAACTACAGTCCCTATGCTCCATCCAGAGTTGGGTCACAAAATCCTGAGGTCTCCCTGAATGTCTGGGGCAGCTCACAGCACAACTTCCAGCAAACCATCCCCAACAGTTCCACTCAATTTTGAATAACAGGAGTCAGTCAGAAGATTTTCATAGAGTCACAGAGATGTACAGCATGGAAACAGACCTTTTGGTCAAACCCGTCCTGGCGGAGCAGAGATCCCAACCCAATCAAGTCCCACCTGCCAGCACCCAGCCGATTATCGCTCCAAACACTTCCTATTCATATACCCATCCAAATGCCTCTTAAATGTTGCAATTTTACCAGCCTCCACCACTCTCCCCGGCTGCTCATTCCATACTCGTACTACACTGTGTGAAAAAGTTGCCCCTTAGGTCTCTTTCCACTCTCACCCTAAACCTATGCCCTCTATTTCTGGACTTCCTGACCCTTGGGAAAATACTTGTCTATTTACTCTATCAATGCCACTATAATTTTGCAAACCTCTATAAGGTCACTCCTCAGCCTCCGACGCAAGTTCGATGCCTGCCCCTTTACAAAATTACTTGAGGCCTTCCTCGTGTTACTGGCCACACGATCAGCTGAGAGGGGCAAACGCAGGCGTTCAGTGGACAGGCACAGACTAAGTTTCAAAGACGTGAGTTAAAACTGCTGAATCACTCCTTTCCAACATGATTATTAAACTTTCAACCATTTTTCTTTCTTCCATGTCTGTGGGAGTAGTGCAATAGCACTGCAGGATTGCATATATAACAAGGAACACGGGACACACGGGGAAGTGAACAACAGCCCCCACACCCCATTTCATTGTTTCTGAGTTTCATATTAGGGAGCCAAAACTCAAAGTCATGGAAAGATACTGAGGGACAGAAAAATGCACATTAAAGATAGAACCAGATAATTAAGACAGAAATAGGCCATACTGGTGAAATATGTGGAAAAAGACAGGGCAGTGGGATACACTGGGGAGCTGTGCAGACTAGGCCAATGTATTGCTTCGTAAAATGAGCTATCTGCCCGGCATGGAGAGCTGTGCAGACCGTGCCAATGTATTGCTCAGTAAGGTGGATTATCTGCCCAGCATGGGGAGTTGCGTAGACTATTCCAGTGTATTTCAGCCTCAGTATTGGCCGGGGATGGGAGGTAGTCAGAGGAACGAAATTCAATCTGTAACCAGAACAGAACGCAGTGACCTCAATGCTTTAAATATTAAAACAGCAAGGGCAGTGATACAATGAATCATGTTTCACAATTGAAACTGGACAGGTCAACATAGAGACCCATGAGTAACAGTGCCAGAAGCAAGGAGCGAGAGAGTGAATTAACAAGTTCATTGCTGCAGTTAGTAATGGTTTGTAAAGTGAACATCTCGATTTAGTCTCAGCAGGAACACTAACAGCGACAATGATAATAGAGTCAATGAAAGGACAGTATTACAGTCAATCATGATTTATAATATTAATCACTGAATATTGAGACTTACCAGGGACACCAACGAAAGCCAGGATTGGATAATAAAAATATTGAATAATTTCAAGTGCAGATTTGATCCACGACGATAATGATATTTGATCATAATATGTAGAAAGAAACCAAACATCCCAATATAAACTCCTGTCCATTCTTGAGACATTCCAGTCTAATGTTCTCAGATTCTGATTCATTGTTAGAACATTCCAGACACTTGTGCTCAGATTCTGATCTCTCCCCACTGCATCTCTTGAGCTGCCGATCCCTGTTAATGCTGTCGGTGGTGCCCCCACTCAGACTGTGGAATAGCACATTCAACGGAACCCATTTATCATTAAAAGATGGAATCCCTTCACTGGTATAATTACAATCCGTGGAGACTGGCATTAATCACAGTCACTAAACAAACAGGCTCAGTTAACCCCTAACTTACGTAACTTTTGGAATAGATGGGCTTTGCTTAGGGATGGACCATAAATCTTTCAGTCTTCTTATTCTTTCTTCCGTGTATATGGGAGTAGTGCAAGAACACTGTAGGACTGTTTATATTACATACTGTTTATAAAGTGCGATAGAGATAAATAAACAGACCAGCTGTATAAGGTGACCAGTGGGGACACTTCCATAGACAATAAAACAGTGTACACTATTTTTTGCCCATTGGCGTTGTGCAGTGCTGCTCCTTGTGACATCATTCAGAGCTTTGAGACTGCTGCTCAGGAACAGGAGAAGGTAATTCTGTCCCTATGAGTCTGTCACAGAGGGACAGGAGGAGACCATTCAGCCTCTTGACCCTGTTACAGATGGACAGTAAGAGGCCATAAAGACTCTCGGGTCTGTTGCAGAGGGAGAGGAGACCATTCAGCCTCTCGGGTCTGTTGAAGAGGGTCAGGAGGAGGCCATTCAGCCTATTGAGTCTGTTCCAGAGGGACAGCAGGAGACCATTCTGCTTCTTGAGCCTGTTATTCAGAAACTACCAGTTTTAAAATACTTATGGATAAGAACAGTCCTGACATAAATGGTAAAGTTCTAAATTGAATCAGGCCAACTTTGAACGTTTTGCATTGGCAATTTCAAAAGCTGCTTGGGAGAAGCTCGTGGGAGGCCTTCACAAATGAGATTACAGAGTCTAGATAGAGTATGTTCGGGTTCATGAGCAATGCAAGGCTGGTCGGGAATGCTGGATGGCGAGTGGAATTGCGGTTTTGTTCAAGAAAAAGACGGAAGTATATGATGGGTACAGACAGTAGGGATCGAGTGAATCCATATGAAGTACCAGGGCTGAAGGCTAATACTCAAGAGGGAAATCAGGAGGTAAACTGGGGGAAAAGACATCTTTCGAAAATAAGGTAAGGGACAATCCAAAGAGAATCTACCAATATATTGAGGTCAAACGAGTAACTAGGGAGAGGACAGGGCCCTTTAAAGATCAGCAAAGTGACCTATGTGTGGAATTACAGGAGATTGGTGAGATACTACATAAATATTTTGCATCAGTATTTACTGTGGAGTAGGAAATGGACGGGAGAGAACTTTGGGAAATGAATGGTGATATCTTGAAAAGTGTCTATGTTACTGATGATGAGGAGCTAGCCGTCTTAAAATGCAATAAGGTGCATAACTCCCTCCGACCTTTTATGTGACTCTTGGATAGGGACTTGGAAGTTAGTACAATAAAGGGCACATAGGTTAGTCTGATCTTAGAGTAGGAGAAATTGCCGGCACAGCATCAACAGCTCAAGGGCCTCTACTGTGCTGCACTGTTCTGGGTTCTATGACCTAATCAGGTGTACCCCAGATTCTGATGGGAAGCTAGGGAAGCCATTGTTTGATATCTGGCTGAGATATTTTTATCATGGACAGCCACAGGTAAGGTTGTGCCATTGTTTAAGAACACTTGGTAAGGAAAAGTGAGGAAACTATAGACCGGTGGGCCTGATGTCATTGGTGGGTAAGTTGTTGGAGGGGATTCTGAGGGACAGGATTTACTTGTGTTTGGAAAGTTAAATTCCGATTAGCGATAGTCAATATAACTTTGCATGTGGGCAATCTTGTCTCATTAATTTGATTTAGTTTATTGAAGAAGTGATGAATAAGATTGATAAAGGCACAAAAATATAACTGTGGAATAGAATATGGACTTTATTTAGGCCTTCAAAAAGGTTCCGTGTGGTAAACTGTTAAACATGGTTAGATCACATGGAATACAGGGAGAGTTGTAGATAATTCGCTCAAAGGTAAGAGATGAAGGTAATGCTGGTGCGGCATATTTTATTTGGACTGGAGGCCTGTGACCAGCAATGTACCACAACGATCTAATGGATTTTGTCTTTTATGTAATGATTTGGATGTGAATATTAGTAGAGAATGGTAAGTGAGTTTACAGATAACACCAAAATTGTGAGGTAGTGGACAGTAAAGATGGTTAACCCAGAGTAAAATGGGACCCTGATAAGATGTGCCAAAGGGCCGAGGAGTGGCTGATGGAGTTCATTTCAGACAAACGGATGGTGTGATATTTTTGTGAGTCAAATTGGGTCAGCACTTGTAGGCAGGACCCTGGGAAGTGTTTCAAACACAGAAAGCTAAATAGAAACTATGGGAACCCTGCAGTGTGGAAACAGGCCATTTGGCCCATCGAGTCCAAACTGACCCTCCAGATAACATGCTGACCAACACACCCATACTCTACAATTGTACCCCAGTAACTCTACAATTCCCTTAAACAATTCACCTAACCTGCATATCCCTGGATACTGTGGGACAGTTTAATGAGGCCACTGAACCTATCCTGTGCATTTTTAGACTGTGGGAGGAAAACCAAGCTCCCGAAGAAACCCACACAAACACGGGGAGAAATGGCAAACACTGCACAGTCACCAAAGGGTGGAATCAAACCCTGGTGATTGGTGTTGCAAGGCAGCATTGCTAGCCACTTTGCTACTAATGACCATCAGGGAGAGTAGCTGATTTCTCCCACTTTCTCTGGATCTGTCACACCTGTTCAGATGATGTCGAATTCCAGCGTGGTGCCTCTGACAAGCCCTCCTTTACCTTCATCCCAGGATTAACATTCTAATGGACAGGGCCTTAAGTTGTGACTGACACATTGCCTGCACATCTGCCCTCACCCCTTCCTGTCCTTTCCAGATCAAGTGTTCCATTAAAACTGCAGCATGCAAGAGAATTGGTGATCTAAAATAAAACAAAGAACTGTATACACTGGAGATCGGTAATCAATACTGTTCTGATGAAGACTCCCCAGATTTGAAAAAAAATGACTCTTCTCTCTTCCGACAAAGGATTGAGAAAAAGTGACGACTGCAAATGCAGTGAATTCTGAAGTGAATTCCTGATGAAGGGTTTATGACTGAAACATTGTCTTTCCTGCTCCTCGGATTCTGCCTGACCTGCTGTGCTCTTCGGGGGCCACACTTTTCTACTTTGCTCATGCAGATGCAACCAGACCGTTGAGTTTTTCCTGCAAATTCTTGGGTATCTAATTTCCTGTTTATAACATAAACAAAGTTTTCCCTGCAGCATTGTCTTCCATGTACATCTCCCATCTTCTTTCTTGGTTCTAAGCTGCAGTCAAACTGTTTCTGTGTAAACTGAGCACCCTGGTGAGATGAATGGTAGATTCAGTGATTTTTGTCTTGAGGACTTTCTTGATGTTACAAACTCTTGCTGCATTTTGTTCGAAAAACGCATGGATAAGAAAGTCTGAGAAGGATATGGGCCAAGTGCAGAAACATGGAGTGAATGTGGACTGACATTTTGGTCAGAATGGACCAGTTCTGGCTGAAGGGCCTGTGTCCGTGCAGTAGGATTGTATGACTGGAAATGAAAGTAGTTTGGGACATAGACAGAAGGGGGGAGTTTGAGAAACAATGTCAAGGAAAGATATGTTTACAGGTTTCAGAATTCTAAATGTAGACATGTCAATAGCATCTGAAAACATAAGACAACATTACCAGGAATGATGGGTGAATGGGATATTGGTGTGAGTTCAGACGATGGAGCGTTTTGTTCTGCAGCTTTGTACCTGGGAGTGGGGTCTGCAGAGCCTTCGACTCTGGGCTGAATCTAACACTAATTTGTCTCAATAACATTTTCATTAAGTGACACAGGGATTGTCTGTCTGAGACTGAACTAGTTTCCTGGTGCTATCTTATCAAACTCACCTCATTAATTACTCACTCCACCGCATGGTGCCCTTGTCATTCAATGCCAGCCAGATTCTCCCTCCCATCAAGGCTGCAGGTACTCAGCATCGCCGGAAATCACTGGATATTCCGTGAGCCCTGGCACTGATGCCAAAAAATAAAGGCCAGTGGGCAAATAATTTAGCTTTCTCAGTTCGGAGCTGCCCTGCCCAGTTTAGCCCGAGCATGGCAGATAAGACAATTGATAATAGAAAGTAGACAATAGGTTCAGGAGTAGGCCATCCGGCCCTTCGAGCCAAAACCAACATTCATTATGAACATGGCTGATCATCCACAATCATTATCTTGTTCCTGCGTAATCGCCATAACCTTTGATTCCACCATCTTTAAGATCTCTATCCATGCATAAGGAGCAATTACATCACGGGTTTGTCGACAGGGCCATTGAGCTCCTGGTGGATGGGGTAGTAGATTGGGGGACCATTCTCTTCTCAAAGGGATCCACATCACCAGACCCACCAAGCATGGTCTGAGCTCAACCACCCTGCTCAGTGCAGTATCTGTAGTCTGAAGAAATGCCCAGCAAGACAGGACATGCATCAATAACCTTCCCCGCTCTGTCAGAATAAGGGTCCCCTTATTCTCTCTGCTCCCTCACACTCACTGTATATCTGTTATAGCACTGACCCCCAAACAAGGCTCGTGCTCCAACATTCTCATTGCTACAGGCAATACCTCCCCCTCCTCTCTATCTCTCTCTCTAGCCTTTGTGATACCCCCGCACATTCATAGAATGCTCTGGAGAATGCTGGTTACGCAATATTCCAGATAACGTTCCAACTGTCCCAGTTTCAGGAGAATGACAGTGCCACAGTGTGGAAAACATGTGGGGAAGGAACAGTGTGTTTTTTAAAATTAAAATTACATGCACACGAAATTGAAATCCATTATGAGGGCATTCAGTCCTTGAAATGTACCATACCATTTAATAAGGTCGGGAGTGATCTAACTGTCTCCTGAGCTCCATGTTACAGGAACTTTCAGTCATTCTGCCCCCGGCTTCCTGTCACTGACCAGACGACACTCAGACATTTTTATCCTGGGTTTCTTCAAGGATGTGTTCCTTAGGCATTTCCCATGGGGACGGACTTTCCTAACAATATGTCCCATCAGCTTTCTTTTTTCATGCAATAGTAAGCATGCGTCACACAGATCAATCAAAAATATACTGTTATTTAATAGTTGTCGATATGTAAACAATTATTTTTCTGGTTATTTTGCTTGTGTCACCTTATTGCATTCTGCTCAAGATAACATCTAAACACTTGTTTCCACAATTTCCAGCAGAGAACAATTTTTATCCTCAGCTAGTATCTTGACCATTACCTGAATTGTACCTTTTTCCTTGTTATGAAAGTTTCTCTTGCCCTTCATCTGCGAGTGTTTCTGTCTGAAACAGTTACATAGGCTCCCATTCAGTTGGCTGGACGTCTGGTTTGTGATGCAGAGGGAGGCGAATAAGCGCAGGTTCAATTCCCCACACTGACAGAGGTCACCATGATTGGGACGTTCTCTAAACCTCCAGAGCTCAACTCTACTTTCCCGCTAACCTCTCATATCCCTCAACTCGCTGATGTGACAAAAAACAATCCAGCCCATCTGTAAAAGCATTCAGTGACCCAGCCTCCACAATTCACTGGTGTTTGAAATTCAGACTTAATGACCTTCTGCAAGAAGACATTTCTTTGTATCTCAGTTTGAAATCGATATCCCTTATTCTGTCCCTGAGGTCGAGACTCTGCCCAGGTGTGGAAATACATTCTCAGCATCTTCCTTGTCAATGAACTTCGGTATCCTTTACGTTTCAGTAATGTCACACTCATTCATTTCAAGCAGAATGAATAATCGCCTCACCATTTTAGATGTATTCAATAATACAACCCTTTCATCCCAGGAAACTGCGTACTGTATCAACCTAGTTACTTGCTGCATCACCACGCTGACTTTATGTTTCATACACAGGAACACTCCAATCCCTTTTTACTGCTCCTTTGTTGGGAATCTTCTTCATTAAATAACAGCCTGCCTTATGGTTCGCAGTGTCATCCTCAAACTCGGATGTATATTGCACTCAACTCCCGCCATCAGGCTGTCAGAATAGACTGTAAATAACTGATGCCATCGGACTGGTATTTGTGATACCCCAGTAGATATGTCTTTATCATAATGATCCATTAATCCTGACTCTCTGATTTCTATGTGCTAACCACCCGTCATCCCATGCTAATATATTGTACATAACACTACGAGCTTCTGTCTTGAGTAAGGACCTTTATTTTGTGATACCTTGTGGAAGATCTCAGGTAAGCCGCATGCCTACCATTCCCTTTATCAAGTCCGTTTGTTACATTTTCAGGGATCTCAGAATAACTTTGCAGGCAAAATATAGTTTCCCATTCACAAAATCATGCTGACTCTGCGTGAAGCTTTTCTGAATGCACTTCAATTCTTGCCTTAATAATAGACTCTAGCAGATTCCCATGAACTATGGTTGGGCTAAATGTTTTCTGCTTTCTGTCTCGCTCCTTTCTCGAAGATAGGCGCGACATTGCAGGTTCTCCAGTTTCACTGGAAAACCACTGAAATCCAGAGTTATGGAATCTTTCACACAGTACCATCAACCATTCATTTTTAAATAAACTTTTTTAAAAAACAACTATGAATTACTGCTGACCGGTCCACCCTTACTCTTATCTGTTTGTCAAAAAACATTGTTCGTTTTGTTAGAGACAGTTCAAAAACTTGCCTCCCATTAACATTTTGTCTATATCATTGACACGCTACAGTGCCTTCCCCGGTGAGGAACAATGCAAAGTACTGGTGTAAATTTTTGCCTGTTCCCTGTCGCCAGTTCCCAAGTCACATCCTCCAAATGACCTCAATATACTTTCCAGACTTCATTTCTACTGAAGGTCGCACACTCATTTTGAACTTCTTTTTATATATACGCAGAACATTTTGTGGTTCTTGTTTTTATATTTCTTGCCAATTAACTTACATGATATATTTTGTTCCCCTTTTCCTCGCTTTCTACATTCATACAGTCACATCTCGCACAAACAGACCCTTTGGTCCAACTTGTCCATGCTTAACTAAACTAGTCCCACCTGCTTTCACGTGTCCCATATGCCTCTAAACGGTTCATATTTATATTTGTCCAAATGTCTTTTAAATGTTGCAGCTGTACTTTCATCTATGACTCTTCCTCTTGCAGCTTATTACATACACACATCACCCTACATGTAAAAAAGTTGCACCATTGAACCTTTTAAATCTCCCTTTCACCTTAAAGCGATGTATTTTATGTATGAACACCCCCACTCTCCGGGCGAGAATGCCTTGGCTCTCTATTCAATCCATGCCTCTTATGATTTTATAAACTTCTATAACGTCACTTTTCAAACTCCTCCACTCCAACTTCAAGAATACCAATCTCATACCAACTTCAAGAACAAGCATTTAATCGTAGGCACTGCAAATTTGAAACAATATTAAAAAATGACAAGAAAACAACATAGACAAAACTTCATACTGTGATTTGTTTTTTTCTCAAAGTAACAATACTAAGACAGTGTGAAACCTTTACCAGTGCCATTAGGAAGTTAAACTCAAGAATTCCTTTGTCGAAAGAGCGTGATGATCCCTACACTGAAAGCGTATGTCTGGCCAAATCCATGTAAGAAAGGGAATTCTTATACCACACGGTAAGCATGCAGTTGCCTTTAGCAGAGTGAGATGAAGGCTGAGTATACTTGTTGAAATTTGGATCACAGTGTGAATTCAATGCAAAGGCGAGGGGGGTGGTGATTTCAATAAGGTTTACTCCAAGAGGGAAACTTTCCGGAATTAGATGTGATTGGGAGGTGTAAAAGAACATGAATGGAGAGGCCGAGTCACACTGACACCAGAGGCAAAGTGGCAGCACAAAACACAGCTTTTTGCTAGTGCAGGAAACGTAGACCTGATCAAGAAGCCTCGCATAGGAAACATAATGTGAGCGAATGTACTCCGTAATTGGAGAGGGACAACCTGGAAGAGGATGGAGCAGTAATGGCTGGGGTTTTTGGGGGTAATTCAGGTAGCACAGCTGAAATTCATGCCCAGCTTCTGCTCATGGTCCCTGAAATATACACCCTAAATCTGGGCACACACTAATGCTCGTTAATTTGCGATTGATTAGTATCCTTGACAGATTTTGTCAACCACGGGCTGTTCATCTTCCTCCGAGTCCTTCTTTTTGAACAGAAACAATAACTGCTGCGTTTTATGGGATATCTGCATGAATGTCTGCTCCTGTATATCCACTGACATTCTCTGGGTCTATTTCCACAGCCCTCTACAGACCAAATGTGTGACAGAAATCCTGAATTTAAATGTTTGGTTCTTTTCAATCATTTATGAGGAACTTCTGCATGTGGATGAACACATGATCTGCGGAGGCTGACTCCATTCTCCCAGTTTCTCCATCTCTGTTGTTTCTGTTTGATGATGTCACACTCCAGAGAACTGATGTGACCTCCTTTTCCTTTAAACCAGAAATCCCCTAACTCCAGTAGATAGGACCTTCAACTGTCACTGTCCCATCGCCCACAGTGTCACCCTCACACAGTCCCCTCCTTCCCAGAACAATGATATATCTCCACTTGACATCACTTCCTACTACACTAGAATCCACATTCAGAGAAGCATCCTCTGCCACTTCCACCAACTCCACCAGGATTACACCATCAAACACATTTTTCCCTCCAGTCCATTTTCAGCATTACATTGTGACCATTCCTTCTGTGAAACCCCTCATCACACTGAACACTTCGCCACTCCCACCCCCCACCCCCATTGGCACCTTCGCGTGCAATTGCAGAAGGTGCAACACTTGCCTATTCACCTCTTCACTCCTCAGTGTCCAAGGCCCCAAACACAACTTCCAGTTGAAGAAGCATTCCACTTGTATTCGTTCAATCCAGTCTCCTGTCATTGCTGATCACAATGCAGTCTCCCTTACACTTTGGAGATTAAACAGAGACTGTTTTAAGGAAGAATTCCACTCTCTCCGTAGGAATAATCCTGACCTTCCCATTGCTTCCCATTCCAATAACCTTAGTTGTTCTCATGCTGACTTTTCGGTCCTGGGCTGCTGTAATGTTATAAAAAAGCACAACCCAATCTTGAGTAACACCTCACTTTACACATTGATATATTACAGTCTGAAGGAGTTAATATTCAATTCCATAATTACACAGCCTGACCCCATTATGGCTGTTCTCCAATTTTCATACATTCTGCTTCCTGGTTTCTCTATGACCTTGTCTGTGACTTGTTTATCTTGCACTCAGTAGAGAGAACGCATTTCTCCCATTTACACTTTAATTTCCACCCATTTTACATCTGTTTCTCGTTCACCACAATTAAAAGCTCATTCCTTTGTTGCATTGCATCTCCACATGCTCTGATTCCCATCATCCCTCGTCCACTTTTGTCAAGGGATTAAAGAGTTCTTTTCAGTTCTAACTAACGGTCACGCTGGACTTGAAACACTGCCTGTGTCTCTTTGTCTCCACAGCTGATAGATCTGCTGATTTTTTCCAGCAATTTATGGTTTTGAACAGCTTGAAAGACGTGTGTCCAAGCCGCCCAAACGCCCTGTCCATCATGGAGCGCCATACACCAGGGAGGGGGAGTTGGGGGTGAACAATAACACAAGATGTAGAAATTCATTAGTTCTGAAACGACATAAGACCAGTATCATTGACGCTACAGAGTTCTTAATGAAGACCACGGAGAAAAACTGAGGGAAACACATTCAATTTAAACACCGAAGGTGGCACGACTGGAAGGGAAACGATCCATATGAATGTTAGAATTAGCACCGCTACAGTGTGGACACAGGCTCTTCGGCTCAACAACACCAAAACGATTCTCTGAAGACCAAACTAACCAGACCCATTTCCTACATTTACCCCTGACTAATGGACCCAACCTACGCATCCCTGAACACTACGGACAATTTAACAAGGCCAGTGCACCTAAACTGCACGTTTTTGGACTGTGGGTGGAAACTGAAGCACCTGGAAGAAATCCATGCAGACACAGGGAGAATGCGTAAACTCTGCAGACAATCGCCAAAGGATGGATTCGAACTTGAGTCCAGAGTGTGGTGAGGCAGCAGCGCTAACCACTGAACCACGGTGCTGCCCGGCGGGAGATGCTTAGGGGTTTTGAGAATCATGACAGTTAAGAGGAGTGGTATCATGGACAAACACTCAGAAGAATGAGAATACAAAAATGGAAGTGTTACCACATCCGAAACCAGAGTAGGTCATGGGGTGATGGATGAATGGGTCTCGGTGTGAACTTGGGGATAGACGGCTGAATTGCAGCTCAAAACTGGGAATGCATGTGGTACTGTCGATCACAGCTGGACAGAAGGAGAATTGTCTTGAATCAAAATCTGCAACTTTATGCCCAGGATCATCCCTCAGTCTATCATTCCCATTAAGCTGATCGATGTTTCAGAGACGAGTTGGGAAATGTACTAGTGTCAGAACCATGTATAGCTAAAACTGATGACAATCCATTTAAAGCTACAGCACGTGACCACTGTACTTACATTCCAAACAGCAGGACGAATATCTAAGAGAGAAGGCGAAATGATTACAAAGCAGACAGATCAGATAGAAACTCTACAGTTCTGCCACATCCATTCAGAAATTGAGTTGAACTAAGAAACAACTTATGATAAAAGAGGACTCCACAAATATTATTTAAAAACAACATTGTTAAATCGGATTAGGGCGTCACTGGTTATTGCCCAGAGGGTAGTTAAGAGTCAACCGCATTGATGTGGGACTGGAGTTACATGTGTTCAGAGCAGATATGGATAGCAGTCCCCATTCCTTAAGTGCATCAGGGAACCAGCAATTGATTATTATCTCATCATTGGACACTTAATCCCAAACATGTATTGCATTCGAATTACACCATCTGCTGTAGCAGGATTCGAACTCAGATCACCAGAACATGACTGAGGTTGTTAGACTAACAACTCAACAGCTATTTCTGAGGCTATTGCTCTAGTATTCCTCGAAAGACTGGAACCTTCCTGTACATCAGTGTAAAAGACAAGGATGCCGTGTCTGCAACATCCTCAGGCAGAAGTGTTGCTTGAATGACTCCCACAGAATCACAGATTCCAGTCCTCAACCAATTCGATTAGCTGCATGTGACATGAAGAAACAACTGAACACAGTAGATACGACGAAGGCAATGGGCCCTGACACCATTCCTGCAATAGGACTGAAGACTTGTGCTGCACAACAAGCTGTGTCCCTGGGGACACTGTGTCAATCCAGCTCCAATTCTGACATCTCCCTGGTAATGTAAAAAATACTCAACTATGTCCCATCCACTAAGAGGGGAATAATTACAAGCTGACCAATTACCATCCCTCAGTCCCATCACGACAATCAAATTAGTGAGAGTTCTTTCTGCCAGAGATGTCAAGCAGTAAAGAAATAACCAGCTCAATGTGGTTTCCCATAGGTCGCCAGGTGGAGATGGTGATGTTGTGGAAATGTCACTGGATTACGAATCCAGACAGGGCTAATGCTCTGGCAGCTGGTGGAAGTTAAAAACAATTAATAAAATATCGAGATGTAAAATCTGGTGCCAGTAATATTGACATTGAAGCCCATGTCAATTGTCAATATAAATTTTCTGCCCCATTGTACTTTCAAGAAATGATTCTCCCGTGCTTTCCTGATCTTGCATAAATGTAACTCCAGATACACAACCATGTGGTAAACTCATCAGTGGTCTCCGAAACTGCAAGGCCTTTGTATCAAATTGTTTCGAGTTCTTAAAGGATAAACCCAGGTAGAACACTGGGCACCAGCCTCTCTATCGGAAAAGGGAACGGGAAATATAGTCCTGTCGACCCTTTAGAGACCCCCCTCCTAACATCTGAGCGTTTGGGACAACATTTACAGAGCTTTCCCACAATCTGCACAGAAACACATTGAGCCTTCCCCACTCTAGTTTGTGGCCAAACATCTCTTCAATTGACTTTGCCCAGGCACTGAATACTCTATATCCTTTGAAGTGATTAACTATCTGGATAAAAAATGAAGTAGGAACTTCGGTCTGTCAATTTGTAAAGAAGTCAACAAAAGTATACACATATTTCACAAGTTTACGTCAATTCCTTTTGAAATGCTAACCGTTATTTTATTTTTCCAACCAATGTGCTCAATGTCACATCTATCCACGTTGTTCTTCACCTGCCAGAAATTTGTCCATTCCCTCCAATTGTCTTCACATTTGAACTTCTTTACGTCCTGATCACCCACTCACAATCTCCATTTGGGGCCATCAGCGGATTTGGAAAGATTATATACAATGCCCTTGAACAAATGTTTAATATGCTTTCTGAATAGCTGGGGTCCAAGCACCAAATCCTGGATTATCATGCTAGTCATTGCTGTCCACTCCAAAATATATAGAACTGTTTATACTGATTCACTTTTTCATTTAAACTCTCCCATTCTCATGCCATGTCAGTATATTAGATCTAGCTGTTACACACTGTTATGGACCAGGACAGACCTCCTCAAATCACTTCAAGGAAGTAGCGCAGACCCAACATATGCTCATTGACTTTAGCAGATTTAAGGTGGATATTCCAGGAGTGATGCAGCTAAATGAAACACAAACACAAGAGGAGAGCAGATAGACTAACGTAACTTTCTGAAAAACCAACAAATTATCTCTCAACTCCGGATTCAACCCAGTGAAACTCTTCTGCACTCATCTAGTGCCAGTACTTTCTTTCTCAAGTAAGGTGGCTTAAACTTGATACAATACTCCAGGTATAGCCTCACCAGCACCCTGTACAGCTGCAAAATGACTTACCTGATTTTAAATTGAATCCCTTCAGCAACGACATACAATATACCATTTGCCTTCCTCAGTACTTGCTGTACCCGCAGACCAAAATTGTGTTAATCATGCACATGGACACCCAGGTCCCTCTGCAGAGCAGCATGCTGCAACGTTTTACCATTCAAGAAACAATCCTTTTAACTGGTATTCCCAACAAAATGGATGAATTCACATTTACTGACATCGTATTCCATCTGCCAGACATTTGCCGACTCACTCAAAGTATCTGTGCTCCTCTAAAACGTTTCATAGATCTCTGCACACGTTGCTCGGCCACTTATCTTCGTGTCATTTGCAAACGTTGACAAACTACGGATGCTCCCAACTCCATAATTGCAGCCCTAACACAGATCCCTGAAGCACGCCACTAAGTCACTGATTGCCAGATATGAATAACACTCATTTAAACCCACCCTTTGTTTCCTGTTAGTCAACCAATCTTCTATCCATACCAATACTTTACCCATAACGCATTCCATTTTTATCTTCTGCAGCAGTCTATTGTGCGGCACCTTGTCGAAGACCAGTTGGAAACCTAGATACACCGCATTCACTGGGGCCTCGTTGTCTACCTTGCTCATAATTTCTTCATAAATTTCCAACAGACTTGATAAGAATGACCTGCCCTTTAGGAAACTATGCTGTGTCTGCGCAATGGGTCGATTTCTATCAAAATGCCGTGCTATTTCTCCCTTGATAATACACTCATACATCCTTTCCATTACACAGATTAAGTTAACTAGTTTATAATTCCCCATCTTTTATCTGCCAGCCTTTTTTAAACAGTGGCGTCTCATTTCTGTTTTCCAATCTGCTGGGACTGCCTCATTGTTAATTAAATTTAAATAAGAAATACCAAATTGCACTTGATACTTCTCCCACTATCTCTTTTAGTACCCTGGATGCATTTCATTCGGAGACTTGTCTGCCTTTAGATCCGTTAGCTTACCCAACACTACCTCCTCTGGAATAATGATTATGCACATGTCCTCACCTACCCTCATATGCTTGTCAATTACTGGCATGTTATTAGTGTCTTCCACAAATTACGTGCTAAATGCCTCAGTCATTACATCACATCTTATCACTAAATGCGCCTTCTCATTCTCTAAAGGTCCAACATTTATGTTCGCTACTCATTTCCATTTTATATATTTAGGGAATCATCTGCAATCTATTTTCATATTCTGTGCTAGTTCTTTTCTTGTGTTCTATCCTAATTTTCTTTATAGCTCTTTTCATGCCTTTCTGTTGACCTTTAATGTTTTTCCAATCTTCTAGGTTCCTGCTGTTCTTGGCCACTTTACATGCCTTCTCTTTAAACTTGGTAGCCTCGATTATTGCTTAGACACCGCATAGAGATTACCCCTTTTCTTAGAGTATATCCTTTTCAGTGAATATACTTTTGCTAAGGACTTTTTAAAAATTTCTTTGAAAATCATACACTGCTAGTGAACTCTCACTATAAAGTCTTACTTTTCAGTCGACTTTAGCCAAGTCCACTCACATTCTAAAGTAGTCTCCCTGTTTAAGCACAGGACCCTGGTATTGGATTTTATCTTCACACTCTCCATCTGTATTTTAAATTCAACCATACTGTGATCATTCATTCCAAGTTGATTCTAACTATGAGGTTATTAATTATTCCTGTCTCATTACACAGGACCAGATCTAGCATAGCTTGCTCTTTATTGTATGTGCTTTTATTTTAGAGCAGTCAAACCAAGATATTTCGGATTCACTGCTTCTACGAGACATTTGAAGAAAAAAAACAAGGACAGCATGACCTTGTTAAAGGAGTAGCATTTTCACAACACTAGACTTGGGACTTCATCAAAAAGTTTCTGAAAATCCAAATTCACTGCATCTATTGGTTCGCCATAATTTATTTCGCAGTCGGTTTCTCAAATATGGTTCACCTTTAATAATTTGGCATTGACTTGATCCATGTTCATTACTTTCAAAGTAATTTAATTCTCAACGTTCCCTGGCACAGCATTCTTTCTAATAGACTCTTGTATTGTCCTGACTGCTTCTTTGGCACTAGGCAGACTGTAATTTCCTGCTGTCTCCCTGCCTCCTTTAGAAATACTGGGATTATATTTGCTGCTCTCAAATCTGTCAATTCAGGCATTAGGAATTTGGAAGACCTCAAGCAAAGTATTTATTATTACCATGGCCACCTCCTTCAGGAATCATAGATAAAGATTATCAGGTCGTGGGGATTCATAAGATTTCTCACCAAATATTTTCTTCAAAACTGTTTATTTACGGATACGATTGTATTTCCTGCTTTTTCTCAGTCGACCTAGAATTGCTTGGAAGTTTTTATTTTTCTTCTTTCATGAAGGCAGAGCTGAAGTAGTTGCTTCATAGTCTGCCATTTTCCTACAATTATCTTTGCCAAAATTTCACCTTGGTATATTGTACTTTGAGAAACTTTTACGTTTCATGCTTGTTTATTGTACTGCTCTGAAACCTATTACTTCCTGTCTTAAGCTGTTCAATGATTGACCTTCCACAGCCACACAATCACAGAAGCATAGCCTGTGTAGCATCAAAATTACAGCACGATATATGTTATTCCAAATTTACTACATCAGTCCCATAGCCATGAATGGTTTGACACTACAAGCACTCGTCCAAATACGTTTTAATGGTTGTGACGTGATCCGTGATAACAACCCCCCACCCCATCCTCAGGAAGTACATTCCGGACCCCATAGCCCTCTTGGTGAAAAACAATCTCTGACTCCTCTCTAAATATCAAATCCTTCCCTTTAAAAGTGTGTTCGCCTGTTCTTGGCTCTTTGTCTAAAAGGAACAGCTGCTGTCTATCCACCCTGTCCATGACCCTCGTAATCTTATCCAGAATCATGTCCCCCAAAACCTTTTCTGCTCCAAAGTAAACAAATGGAGCTTATGAAACCTCTCTCCATAGCTGATATGCTCCATCCTTGGGAACATTCTGGTGAATCTCTGTGCCCCCTCCAGAACAATCACATCCTGCCTGTAATGTTGCTCCTAGAACCCCAAATAGTATTCCATCTTGACCTTACCAAAGTGCTACATAGCTCTTGTAATCTACGCCTCAATAAAGGATATGCCTACTTTTTCCAATAATTTCTTATGTAATCTTTGATCCTCCCCCGTTACATTCACGGATGTGTGGAGAAGCACCATCTGATCTTCCTGGTGTGCTGCCATTCATTGTGTACTCTCCTGTCTGGTTCCTTCCTCCAAAGTGCATCACCTCATATTTATCAGGGTTACGTCCTATCTGCCATTGATCCACCCATCTGACAATTCCATCTGTATCTTCCTGTAACATAAGAACTTCCTCCTCACTGCCAAACACCCAACCAATATTTGTGTCAAACACAGACTTACTTATCACACTGCCCCCCCCCCCCCCCACCCCTCCACATTCACACCTACATCATTTATAAATACCACAAATAATAAGGGAGACAGTGGTGATCATTGTGGTACATCAGGGGACACCAGTCTCCAGTCATACATACAGCCTTCCACCACCACCTATGTTTTGCAAAATTTTCTCGAACACCGATTTGAAACACACTAGTCTATAGTTCCCTGCTCTATCTTTACAACCCTTCATATAAAGGGTGATTTCCAGTCTTCGGACACCTAACCTGTGACCAGATTCTATTTAAACATTTGCATCAGCGCCTTTCATCCCTTGTCTCCAACAGCAGCCTGAGATGTAACTAATCTGGACATGGGGATTGGTCCAATTTTATACCAGCCAAACCCATGAATCCCTACTCACATCTTATATCAATCTGTTCAAGAGCTTCCCAGTCCATCTTCTTGAATTCTGTGCCTGCCTCCTCCTTTTCCCAAGTAAACAGACGTGAAGTTCTCATATAACAATCAATCAACGAACTCCAGTTTCAAACACAGATTCCCGCCTTGATCTCAGACCAAGTCTCTTCGGCAGACCATTGTGCCAGCTGAGAAATTAATCTGGAGAATGCCCATTCAGTATATATGATCAGAATATTTTACATAGATCAAGACATCAAAATTGTACAGGTCCAGTCCAGGTACGGTATCACCAACTCTCTGTGTTAATAGTGCAGAATGTCTTTCCTTCTAGTCGGAGCAAATTACTGCAGAAGCTGAATCTGTACTGAAACCAACACATGCTAGAGATCACAGTTAGTCAGACAACATCTGTAAAGAGAGAGCAAGCTGACACTTTGAGTCAAATTGATTCTTCATCGTCTGTATTCTGATTCCTTTTATTTGAAGGCGTTTAAAGGTGCACAGCACTGAAACCTGTGGCACACCAGCGTACACCGGGCTGCAGTTACACAAACAGCCTTCTACCACCACCTATGTTTTCCAATAGTTTCTCTAAAGCTTACCTTCCACCGTTTGCATATGTTCCTCCTAATACACTTTGCTTTAAACTTTTCTGATAACTTGCTCTATGTGCTGATTAAACCTCCTCCTGAATATCTGGCTGTACCACATTCACTGATTCTCCATTAAATTCTCGTATCCACACATTCATTGTGCCATATTTGATCTTGGTTTCATTTTCCTTTCAAGTATCAACAGACGCTTTTTGCTAGTATTTACAAATAACAAAGAAAATCACAGCACAGGAACGGCCACTTCAGTCCTCCAAGCCTGTGTCAATCCAGATCCTCTATCTATACCTGTCACCTATTTTCTAAGGTCTGTATCTTTCTGCTCCCAGCCCATTCACGCCTATGTCTAGATACATATTAACTGACACTTTCGTCCCCACCTCTACCACCTCCACTGGCAACGCAACCCAGCATCCATAACCCCCTGTGCAAAGAACTTTTGGAGCATATCCCCAAACTCTTCCCCTTTCGTCATGAATTCTTAATCCCTAGTAACTGACTCCCCCACTCTGGGAATAAACTTCTTGCTATCCACGCTATTTGCAAATCTCATGATTTTGTAAACCTCAATCAAGTCCTCCCTCAACCTTTGTCTTTTTAATGAAAATAACCCTAATCTATCAAATCTCTCTTTATATATCGTTCTCTCCATGCTAGACAACATCGTGGTGAAAATCCTCTGCGCTCTTTCCAAAGCATCCAGATCCTTTCAGTAATGTGGCAATCAGAACTGTTCACAATATTCTGAATGTGGCCGAATCAAAGTCCTATACAACTGTAATATGGCCTGCCTACTCTTGTACGCAATAGATTCCAACAGATCCCTTCCTGTGGGTGACGGGTTAACTGGTCTGTGGTTCTCCACTTCTTAAATTGTTAGAATGCAGGAAGGAAGTATGCTGTATGCCTTCTTCATCATTCCATCGACCTGCCACTTTCAGCGAACAATGGACCTGAACACCCAGATCTCTGTGTACATCAATATTCCCCAGGGCTTTCTCCAGTTACTGTATAAGTCGTTCTCAAATTGGATCTTCCAAAATGCATCACCTCTCATCTACCCTTTCTTCACCCAACTCTCCAATCTATTTACATTCAGTTGTGTTCTCTGACATTCTCCTCAACTTTCTGCTACTCTACCAATCTTAGTGTCATCTGCAAACTTGCTAATCAGACCACCTATACCTTCCTTCAGATCATGTAGGTACATCACAACAAACAGTGATCCCAGCACGGATCCCTGTGAAACACCACACAGAACAGTTGTCCATTTTGAGAAACTCCCTTTCATTTCTACTCCCTGTCTCCTGTTGCCCAGCCAGTTCTCTAATCCATCTAGCTGGTACACCCTGGATGCCTTGCGACTTCACCTTCAACTTTATTAGTCTATCTCATCAAACGCCTGACTGAAGTCCATGTATATGATATCTGCAGTCCTTTCTCCACTGTCAACTTTGTCATTACTCAAAGGATTCTATTATGTTTGCTAAGATGTGATCTTCCCTGCACAAATCATGGAAGGTCTTGAGTGGAGTCCGACTTGTTTTACCCTGGAGTCATAGCAGTTTTATTTCCAAAGCAGGACTTTATAAAATGCCACACTGATTGGCTGCGTACAAATTGAATGTTGTTTTGAACAAAATACAATCTATCCACAAATATAAATCTGCAAATGCAAATTAGCCCCCCCAGATTTATATGTGTGTCTGTGCGAGAGATGTGGAGTGCGTGTGGTGGGGGGGGGGGGGGGGGGGGGAAGGTGGGGAGGGGGGGGCGGGCGGCGTGCGAGTGAGAGAGAGAGGATGTGTATGTTTTTGACCGTGTGTGAGAGAAAGAGGGTGTGTGTGTATGTTTACGGATGAGCGTGAGAGCCTGTGTTCACGTTAAGACACATACAAATTTGGCAGATCTCTTTCCCCAGTTCGTGGTTTCAGAGTTTTCATTCTCTTAGCCTCTGCTCCATTTGTTGTTCATGTTACAGACCCTGATGCTGTAACTACAGTCCCCATGTTTCATACAGAGTTGGGTCACCAAATGTCCAAGGCAGCTCACAGCACAACCTCCAGCAAACCATCCCCAGCCCCTCCAGTACCTTTTCAATAACAGGAGACAATCAGACTTCCCTCCACTAAAAGTGAGATATCTACTCCTTTATAATTATACTTCAGGGTCCTCCTCGTGTTTCTGACCACGTGATTAGCTGAGAGGGGCAAACACAGGCTTTCAGTAGACAGGCACAGATCAAGTTTTAAAGACGTGAGTCAAATATGCTGAAACTCCCTGTCCAATGTGGAGCACGACGTGGGACACAGCGAGAAGTGAACAGCTGCCCTCCACCCACCCCTTCATGAAGCACCTCAAGGGACACACCAGAAAATGAACAACAGCCCAGTACATACTCCCCTGTCCATAGAGTAACACAGGGGACACAACGGGAAGTCAACAATAGCCTGACATATACCATTACATTATTTCTGAACTTCATAATGCCAGTATTCGATACAAAACACAATGAAAAACCAAGGCCAGGGAAAGATACAGATGGACAGAGACATTCACATTAAAGATCGAAACAGACAATTTATACAGACACAGAGTATGTTGTTGAAATATGAAAAAAAAACAAGGGAGTGGGTCTATCTGGAGCAGTGAGACCTTGGCGGGCCAGGTCACAAGAATGCGAACATTGAATAAAGGCATTGCCAGATCAGCTGACCAAATCCGTTCCACTAAATTCTGAATTTGCCTCACAGAACAAACGCAGAAACTATAAACTGGGACAAGTAGACAACCCAGCGTGGAGATCAGTGCAGCTTATGCCAGTGCATTGCTCAGTAAACCATACTATCTGCCCATCATTGAGAGTTGTGTTGATTATCTCAGTGTTTTGCTCAGTTCGCTGGACTATCGGGCCAGCATGGAGAGTTGTGCAGACTATGTCACTGTATGGCTCAGTAAACCGGACTATCTGCCCAGCATGGGGAGCTGTGCAAACTATGCTAGTGTATTGCTCAGTAAACCAGACTATCTTCCCAGCATGGGGAGCTGTGCAGACTATCCCAGTAGTTTTGCTCAGTTCGCTGGACTATCTGGCCAGCATGAAGAGCTGTGTAGACTATGCCAGTGTGTTGTTCAATAAACTCGCTATCTGCCCAGTATCGGGAGCTGTGCAGTCTATGCCAGTGTATTGCTCAGTAAACTGGCCTACCTGCCCAGCATGGGGAGCTGTGCAGACTGTGCCAGGGCATTGCTCAATAAACTGGACTATCTGCCCAGCATAGGGAGCTGTGCAGACTATCCCAGTGCATTCTCAGTAAACTGGACTATCTGCCCTGCATAGGGAGCTGTGCAGACTATCCCAGTGCATTCTCAGTAAACTGAACTATCTGGCCAGCATGGGGAGCTGTGCAGACTATGCAAGTGTATTGTTCAGTAAACTGGACCAGCTGCCCAGCATGGCAGTATTGCAAAACTTTGCAGGTATATTGCTGCTACATTTGCACTACGTAAATGACTAATACGGGACAATTTGACGCCCATTCTGCGAGTGATAGTAAATGGGCTCCCATAAATTAATGTCTCTGTATCTTCATGCATCGGTTCAAAGCAAGGGGTTTTATGAGTGCATGTGTGTATGTGTCTGGGGCAGTGTTAGATGTGAAAGTCTTGTCTATGAGAGAGCACACATGGAGGAAATCAGTTTAAATGTGAACAACTGTTCGGGCTTAGTATAATGGGCAGATTTGATCTGGATTATTGGTACTGGAAGAGCACAGCAGTTCAGACAGCATCCGAGGAGCAGTAAAATTGATGTTTTGGGCAAAAGCCCTTCATCATGAATACAGACAGAGAGTCTGAAGGGTGGAGAGATAAGTGAGAGGAGGGTGGGGGTGGGGAGAAAGTAGCATAGTGTACAATAGGTGTGTGGTGGACGGGATGAAGGTGATAGGTCGGGGGGGGGGGGAGACAAGGTGGAGTGGTTAGGTGGAAAAGAAGATAGGCAGGTAGTACAAGTCATGGGGACAGTGCTGAACTGGAAGTTTGGAACTGGGGTGAGGTGGGGGAAGGGGAAATGAAGAAACAGTTCATGGGCAGCTGCTAATGACGTGCTTGAGAATATTATAATAAAGGCATTGCGGACCCAATAGCATTATAGGTCAGTACGCACAGGAATGATGGATGGATGGGGAGTTCTGTGTGATATCAGATATGAGCTGTGGAGTATTAACTCAGATTTATTTCCGCAGGTTTGCAGCTGTGAGCGTCATCAACAGACGAATGTCATCTTTAAGACTGTATTTCATAGATCATGGTTGCAATAACAGATGGGATGAGCCAGTGAAGTAGATGCTGGATTTATCAGTAGTTATAATTAGGAATGGTCAGGGTATACTGTCAGGAATTGGTTCATGGCCAAAAGAATCACCACTGCTGTCATTTGTCTATTTCAGCTTAAGATATTGGCCGGGGATGAGATGGAGTCAGAGGAAGGAAATGCAGTTTGTAACCAGAACAGAAGATAATGAACTCAATGCTTTCAATATTTAGATAGCAAGTGCAGTGATACAGCGAATCATGATTCACAGCTGAAACTGAGCAAGTCAGCATACCAACCCATGAGTAACACTACTAGAAGGAAGGGGGGAGAGAGTGATTTAACAATTTAGTAGTGGTTTGTCAAGTGAATATCTGGATTTAGTGTCTTAGCAGGAACAATAACAGTGGCAAGGAGGGTAGAGTGAATGAAAGATCAGTATTACTGTCAAACATGATTTATACAATTAATGACTGAACAGTGAGACTTACCAGGTACGCTAACAAAAGCCAGGATTGGATAATAAAAATATTGAATAATGTAAAGAGCATATTTGATCCGCCACAATAATGACCTTTGAGCATATTATGTAGAAAGAAACCAAACATCTTTGTATAAACTCCTGTCCATTCTTGGGACATTCCAGTCTAATGTTCGCAGATTGTGATCCATTGCTGTAATATTCCAGTCTAATGTTCTCAGATTCTGATTCGTTGCTGAAGCATTCCAGATTCTTGTGCTCAGACTCTGATCTCTCCCCCCGTCTCTCTGGAGCTGCTGATTCCTGTTAACACTGTTGGTGATGCTCCCACCATACTGTGCGATAACACATTGAACAGAGCCCACTTTTCATTAAAAGATGGAAACCGTCCACTGGGGTAATTGCAACCCATGGAGACTAACATTAATCACAGTCACTGAACAAACAGGTCCAGTTAACCACTTCCTGACATCACTTTTCATATCCCAATAAAAGGGGACATTAACTCGGTGTGGGTGGAATGGATGGGCGTTGCTTAGGGATGGACCATTAATCTTTCAATCCTCTTATTGTTTCTTCCGTGTATGTGGGAGTAGAGCAAGAACACTGCAGGACTGTGCATATTACATGCTGTTTATAAAGGGAGACAGTGATAAAGTAACAGACCCGCTGCATAAGGTGACTGGTGGGGTAATTTCCAGAGCTAATAAACCAGTGTATATGTTTATTGCCCATTGACTTTGTGTAATGTTGCTCCTGGTGTTATGTGCACTGTTGTCAAATTCTTCCATAACCTTGGGACATCATTTAGCGCTTCTCGACTGCTGCGCAGGAACAGGAGGAAGTAATTCTGTCCCCATGCCCCTGTTATATAGGGACAGGGGGAGGCCATTGAGCCTCTCAAGTTTGTTACAGAGGGACAGAAAGAGGCCATTCTGCTTCTTGAGCCTGTTATGCAGTAACTGTTAGTTATGGAGAAGAATAGTCCGAATATATATTTTAAAGTTTTAAGTTGAGTCAGGCCAACTTTGAACGTTTTATGTTGGCATTTTGAAAAGCTGCTTTGGAGAAGCTATTGGCGGGAAAGTGGGAGGCCTTCACATGCAAGTTACAGAGTCTATCGACAGCATGTTACTGTCCATGAGCAGGGTAAGGCAGGTAGGTGGAGGGAATGATGAATGGCGAGCTGAAATGAGGCTCTGTTTAAGAAAAGGCGGAAGCATATGATAGGTACAGACAGTAAGGATCGAGTGAATCTGTCGACGAGTACCAGGGATAGGCTAATATCCAAGAGGGAAATCAGAAGGGCAAAATGGGGACATAAGATATCTTTCGAAAATAGGGTAAGGAACAATCCAACGAGACTTTACAAATACATTATGGTCAAAAGAGTAACTAGGGAGAGAACAGGACCCCTTAACTATCAGCAAACGGACCTATGTTTGGAGATACAGGAGATCGGTGAGTTACTAAATAAATATTTTGCATCAGTATTTACCATAGATAAGGATATGGAAGGTAGAGAACTTGGGGGAATGAATGGTGATATCTTGAAATTGTCCATAGTACAGAAGATGGATTTTAGTACATGAAGGGCATGAAGGTTACTCTGACCTTAGAGTAGGATAAAGTGCCGGCACGACATCAACAGCTCAAATGCCTGTGATGTGCTGCACTGTTCTATGATCCATGAACTGATCAGGTGTACTCCAGAATCTATTCGGAAGTTAGGGAAGTAACTGTTCGGTCTCTGGCTGAGATACTTGTATCATGGACACTCACAGGGAAGTTTGTGTCATTATTAAACAACAGTTCATAAGGAAAAGCCAGGAAACTGTAGACAAGTGGGACTGATGTCATTGGTGAGTAACTTGTTGGAGGGGATTCAGAGGGACAGGATTTATTTGTGTTTGGAAATATAAATTCCGATAAGTGATAGTCAACATGATTTTGCATGTGGGAAATCGTTTCTCACTAATTTGATTTAGCGTTTTTAATAAGTGACGAATAAGATTAATGAAGGCACAGAAATAGAACTGAGGAATGGAATGTGGACTTCAATAAGGTATGGTTAGCATGGTGAGATCATATGGAATGCAGGGAGAGTTGGTGGTAATTGGCTCGAAGGTAATATATGAAGGAAATGTTTGTGTACTGTTATTTTTTTTGGACTGAAGGCCTGTGACCAGCAGTGTACCACAAGGGTCTAATGGATTTTGTCATTTTATAAAATGATGTGGATGTGAATACAATAGGAATGGTTAGTGAGTTTGCAGATAACACCAAAATAGGTGAGTTAGTGGACAGTGAAGATAGTTAACTCAGAGTAAAACGGGACGCTGATCAGATAGACTAAAGAGCTGAGGAGTGGCTGACAGAATTCATGTTAGACAAACGGAAGGTGTAGCATTTGGTTGAAACAAATTGTGTTAGCAGTTATAGGTAGGATCCTGAGAAGTGTTTTCAACCACAGACAGCTGCATAGAAATTATAGAAGCCCTGCAGTGTGGAACAAGGCCATTTGGCCCACCGAGTCCACACTGACCCTCCAGATCCGCCCCGTGGCCCAACATTTCAACTCCATCTCCCACTCTGCCGAGGACATGGAGGTCCTGGGCCTCCTTCACCGCCGCTCCCTCACCACCAGACGCCTGGAGGAAGAATGCCTCATCTTCCGCCTCGAAACACTTCAACCCCAGGTCATCAATATGGACTTCAACAGTTTCCTCATTTCCCCGTCCCCCACCTCACCCTTTTCTAAACTTCCAGCTCAGTAACTGTCCCCATGACTTGTCCGGACTTGTCCCACCTACCTATCTTCTTTTCCACCTATCCACTCCACCTTCTCCTCCCTGACCTATCACTTTCATCCCCTGAACCCCTCTCACCCATTGTACTCTATGTTACTTTCTCCCCACCCCCACTCTCCTCTAGTTTATCTCTCCACGCTTCAGGCTCACTGCCTTTATTCCTGATGAAGGGCTTTTTCCCGAAACGTCGATTTCGAAGCTACTTGGATGCTGCCTGAACTGCTGTGCTCTTCCAGCACCACTAATCCAGAATCTGGTTTCCAACATCTGCAATCATTGTTTTTACCTCCTGATAACATCCCGACCAACAAACCCAAACGTTACCCCGGTAACTCTAAATTTCCCATAGACAATCCAACAAACCTGCACATCCCTGGATACTGCGGAACAATTTAGTGAGGTCACTGAACCATACCTGGACATTTTTGGCTGTGAGAGGAAAAGCAAACACCCAGAGGAAACTCACGCGCCCTCTCAACATCATCCTGTCACCCGAGGTGTGAAGATCCTTAAGATAAACCATAATCTGTGGTCTCACTAATGAGCAAGTTGGCCTTTGGGACTCTATTCTATACATGTTAACATTTTAATTTTTTCAAAAATATTTTTATTCAGAGAAAATCTTTTTAAAGCTTCAATGAACCAATAAGTTCCCAACTCAAAAAACAATGCAAATTGAACACAATTACACCCATGTGCATGTACATCACAGAAACAAGCTAAATCAACATTCCAAAGAAAAAAATTTTAAAAACTAAAAATGAATAGTGGAGCTCAGTGTAACAAAACTATAGCTCTCAACCTTCAAAAGCATTAACTAATACATGTTCATTTATTCGTAATTCTTCCTCTCTGGACCTTAGATTCATTAGTCAAGTTCGTCATAGCTATATAAAACTCCTTAATGGAGTGGCAGATCAGCCTGTATCTTGTTAATTCAAAAAGAGCTGCCATGTCTTATAAAAAATCCTTTATTTTCTGGTTCAACATACCTTTAAAAAAGTCCAAACAGCTATGCTCCATGACGAGGATAGGACAACCTAATAGACCCCGGAGGTTTTCAGACACCCAACACAACAGAACATTTTTCTGAACACAGAGTCAGGGTATTGAAGTAATTTTTCCTATGCACATCTGAGTAAGGTAGACTATGCAGGTCCAGGAAAAGGGAAAACTGATCCATCTCCAATTCGGTCCCCAAGATCCTCTCCATCCCACTGAACACACCGCTCCTATAGCGCCAGTGGTAGGTCAACAAGGAATGAGTAAGAGTGCCCATAGTCATTCTGGATTTAAGACATACGCCCATCTTGAATTTTGAGAGAGGATCTGGGGCCATATAGACTCTGTGAAGAATCTTCAACTACATGGCAAGAGTCTTCTTACAGATCGAAATACTTCTTGAATTTTCACAAATATCCTCCCCGTTTCCGAAGAGATCTGAACCCCCAACTCTCTTTTCAGACCTCAGAAAGGCACAAAGTCTCGTCTGGGGGCCGCTCTCCAACAAATGATAAAGGGTACTGACAGAGGATGCGTTCTTGGCACTAAGTACCCTCTTCTCTCTATCGGATCTGTACGGACCTGTTAAAACTGTGGTTCTTTTTTGAATAACATCTCTGAACTGATAAAAGAAAACAGAAGAGATCTCTACTCGGTAGTCTTCGTTACGACTTATTTTATCAAAGGATATCCTTGTTTCTGCCTCAGATAACTCATCAAAGCAATATACACCCACGAATTGTCCATAGTTGAAACATGGAATCCAGTATTCCCCCTGTCGGAAACACTGTACACCAAGTTTTGCGGTACGAAATGAGGTTTGGCTATATTGCCCTCGCTCGGACACATTGCCCTCCCTACTTTAAAATTATTGATACTCATTGGGAAATGGCAATACTCCGTAGCTCCATCTTCATTTTGTCTGTGAATAGCAGACTAATAAGGGAGCACTTTGCCTTAGAAGCATCAATATCTTACCATATTGACGCTGAGGCCTCAGTAACATCGGGTAACAAAGAGCTTAATTCATAGATTTTAATATCCCGGAGAACTACTCCTCACAAATTGTGTGGTCTGTGTAATTTGGTTAACTTGATAAGGGGTCGCTTATGGTGACAAATCAAAGAGCTAAATCATCCATTGAGTGTCCGAAATGTCTATCTGGGAAACATCAAATAAAGCATCACACAGGGTATAGCAGACAAGGGAGGGAATTCATTTTTATAAGAGCTATCCGATCGAGCCCGAATATTGGAAATGCCTCCAATCTTCTAAAGGTCTTGTTTAATTTTGTCAAACAAATGGACAAATTCCACGTTAAATATAAGTTCAAAGATAGGATTAATGAATACACCTAAATAGGGAATATCCCCATAAACCCCGGGACCTTTGAAAAAAAAAACAGATTTCTCCATCGACATCAGGTATTTCCCCAAGATTGCCCATAGACATGGCCTCTGACTTTGTAAAATCAATGGTATAGCCGGAAAAGGCACCATTCAAACTGCTGCATTGCATGAGTTGAGGTACCAAAATTGTGGGATTTAACAAAAATATTAGACCATCATCTGCAGACAATGTGATCTGACGTGACTTCTCTCCCACTTCTGGGGCAGATAAGTTGGGGTCCCTGCAGATGGCCTTCACCAATGTCTCAAACATCAATGTAAACAACACTGGCGAAAGGGGTCTACTTTGGACTGCCTCTAGCAATATTAATGTTATAGGATCGCACAACATTCGTGAGAAACGTGGCCAGAGAATAGCTTTCAAGGACCATCACCCACCTGATTAAAACTTTGCGTCGACCAACCAATCCAACGTATATAAGAGATAAAGCCATTCAATCCAATCAAATGCCTTTTCTGCGTCAAAAGGGATCACTTATACCTATATAATTTGTTCTGGACACGCTTGGACAATATTGAGTAATCTCCTAATATTTTTGGGAGTATCTTCAGCCCTTTATAAGCTGGTGTGGTCCAGTTTGACAATGGAAGGATACACATTTTCCAGCCGTAATGTAAGGGTCTCAGACAGGATTTTGAAATCAACATTTAAAAGTGAGATGGGCCTATAAGAAGCACAATCTTCTAGTGTCTTCGTTTTCTTAAGAACAAGAGAGACATGAACCTCTCTTAAGGATGGTAGGAGTCAGTCGTGACTGCGTGAGTGACTAACATGGTAAGCATCGGCCCTGATCATAGGTTTATATATTACACGTAAAATTTACTTGGAAATCCGACAGGATCGGGTGCCTTTCCGCCCTGAAGCTGCTTTGCACCCCCCAGCACTGATAATGGTGCATTAAGGCAAGGCACTTATTTGTGGGTTACCCCTGGAATATTCAAGTTCTTGAAGAAAGACTCCATCTTAATCCACCTAACCTCATTATGCTCAGTCTGATATAATTCGGAGTAAAATCTCCGAAATGGTGCTTTAACCTTTATGGGATTGCGGGTAAGGGTTCCAGAACCTTCCCTGAGGCAATGGCTTTGGGGCTCTCTTTTGCACGCAAGATAGGCTACGTATTTGCCTGGCTTATCACCATGCTCAAACAGTCTTTGTTTTGCAGAAGTAAGTTCCTTCTTGGTTGTCTGTGTGAGAATAGAATTCATTGTAGACCGAAGTGTTGTGATCCTCTGCAGCGTAGCCACTGAAGGTCTATCACAATGTGCCCTCTCGGCTGCCTTCAACCCTGCCTGGAGCAAGCGTTCCTGCTCCAGCATCTGCCTCATCCTAAGTAATAATTATTCTTTTGGCATCAGCCTTAGCAATTTTCCATAGAATGGATGGGTTACTGTTTGGATCTGAATTAATGGCTAAGAAAGATCTGAATTCATTACAGAAATACTCAATTAACTTACTATCCTTAAGAATAAATGGATCCATTCGCCAGTGTCTTGAGCCTGTGAAATTACCCTTAATCTTAACCAATAATTATACTGCTGCATTGTAAGAAATGGTAATATTCCCAATTGTACAAAACACCACTGAATCGAAGATTGCTGCAAGGTGAGGAAGAGATCAACTCTAGTGTGGCATTTCTGCGGGTTAAAAGAAAAAGGAATATCCGTATAAATGAGGTGGATCTTCCTCCATTCATACACCAGCCCCAGTTCCACACAAAAATCCACTAATTGCTTAGATTGTAAAGATGGTACTGGGAATTTTGGGCATTCTGTCCACCGTGGGTGCAAAAGACAATTAAAGTCTCCTCCTACAATAATGAGCTGCGAAGAAAGATTACTTAATTTGGAAAATGCACAAATCAGGAATTTCAGGCTGTGCACCAGGGGGGAATAACATTCAAAATACCGTTTATTCCCCATATATGTTTGAGGATCATGATCCTCCGTGGGTGCATAATAAAATCTAGTGATGTAAATGGAAGATTCTTCCTATCCAGTATGGCTTCATCCTCTACTCCTCGTATTAAAAGACGAGAAATAAACGCGATCAAACCCGCCCTGCTGTAATGTCAAATGTTCCTTGTCATCAAGGTGCATCTCTGCAATAGGACAATATCCATCCTCTCCGTTTTAAGGCTAGAAAGTACTTTTTTCCTCCTAACTGCCTCCCCTTAATGCTACAAATACACCATTTAAGCATGACATTAGCCATAACACGCTGGAACAACATTGGAGTTGGCGGAAATGTCGGCGGATGATTTGGTTTAGGCGAAGGTTGGTAGGGTGGAAGGTGAGCACCAGGGGCGTTCTGTCCTTGTTACGGTTGGAGCGGTGGGGTCTGAGGGCGGAGGTGCGGGATGTAGACGAGATGCACAGAACACACCAGATGTCCTCCTTCTTTAGAGACCGCAATTTCCCTTCCCACGTAGTTAAAGATGCCCTCCAACGCATCTCGTCTGGTGCTCACCTTCCACCCTATCAACCTTCGCATAAACCAAATCATTCGCCGACATTTCCGCCACCTCCAAACAGACCCCACTACCAGGGATATATTTCCCTCCCCACCCCTTTCCGCTTTCCGCAAAGACAGTTCCCTCCGCGACTACCTGGTCAGGTCCACGCCCCCAAACAACCCACCCTGCAATCCTGGCACTTTCCCCTGCCACCGCAGGAACTGTAAAAGCTGCGCCCACACCTCCTCCCTCACCTCTATGCAAGGCCCGAAAGGAGCCTTCCACATCCATCAAAGTTTTACTTGCACATCCATTAATATCATTTATTGTATCCGTTGCTCCCGATGCGGTCTCCTCTACATTGGGGAGACTTTGCGCCTCCTAGCAGAGTGCTTTAGGGAACATCTCCGGGACACCCGCACCAATCAACAACACCGCCCTGTGGCCCAACATTTCAACTCCCCCTCCCACTCTGCCGAGGACATGGAGGTCCTGGGCCTCCTTCACCGCCGCTCCCTCACCACCAGACGCCTGGAGGAATAACACCTCATCTTCCGCCTCGGAACACTTCAACCCCAGGGCATCAATGTGGACTTCAACAGCTTCCTCATTTCCCCTGCCCCCACCTCACCCTAGTTCTAAACTTCCAGCTCAGTAACTGTCCCCATAACTTGTCCGGACTTGTCCTACCTGCCTATCTTCTTTCCACCTATCCACTCCACCCTCTCCTCCTTGACCTATCACCTTCATCTCCTCCCCCACTCACCCATTGTACTCTATGCTACTTTCTCCCCACCCCCACCCTCCTCTAGCTTATCTCTCCACGCTTTAGGCTCACTGCCTTTATTCCTGATGAAGGGCTTTTGCCCGAAACGTCGATTTCAAAGCTATTTTGATGCTGCCTGAACTGCTGTGCTCTTCCGGCACCACTAATCCAGAATCTGGTTTCCAGCATCTGCAGTCATTGTTTTTATCTCCTTTCCCATGTTGTCATTTCCACTTGACAAAATGGGATTAGTAAGGATTCTATAGCTCTTTTAGTGTTCACTTTTAAGTAAATGACTGTGGTGGGGTGGGGTAGAGCATTACCGTGATGCAGAGCTCAGCAAAGCAGACCTTTCAGAATTCTGCCATCTTGTTTCCCCTTTAAAACATTATCGATGTTATCCATTTCCTGGATATTCTGGAGCCGTGCCATTCAGTACCACAGTCTACATTTTCCCCACAATGCATATTGCTGCCCATTCCTCGATAATCCTTGACTCCTTTGTGATTCTTGAACCTTCCTTCAAAAATATTCCATATCTCTGCCTCCTATGTTCTGCTGGGAAGAGTGTTCAAAAGGCTCACTACACCCTGAGAAAACAAAGATAAACTGACTCATCGGAGTGTGAGATTAGTCTTAGTTTGGCATTCTTATCTGAGAAAGGATAGAGTAATACTGGAAGCAGTTCTGAGGTGTTTCACTTCATTTATTCCATGCATCAAGGGCTAATAGTATGGAGACTTTAACAGGTTACCCTTAGAATGAGAGCTGATCTTATTGAAATATACAAAGCCTTGAGGCGAGTGGATCAGGTATATACCTACTGGGAGCTAATAGCCCAAACTTGATCCCGTTGTCATTGAACGCCTACAGTGTGGAAGCTGGACATTCGACCCATCGAGTCCACACTAACCCACTGAACAGTATCCCATCCAGACCTGACCCCCTACACTATCCATGTAACCCTGCAATTCCCATGAATAACCCACTTAACGTACACATTCCTGGTCACTCTGGGTAATTTAGCATGGCCAATCAAACTAAGCTGCACATCTTTGAACTGTGGGAGGAAACTGGAGAACTGGGAAGAAACCCACACAGACACGGGAAGAATGTTCAAACTCCACATAGAGTGTCGGACGAGGTTGGAATTGAGCTCAGCTCCTTGCTGATGTGAGGCAGCAGTGCTAACCACAAATCTAACATGCTGCTCCGTTAGCCCTATTAGTTACCTGCGGCTGATGAAAGAAATCTGCCTGACTTGTTCCTGTCACTAAACCCGACACAGTCTGAGACCTTTATCATCGGTCATATCACCGACCCGGTTATATTTAAAATTTGTTGTGAACAGTGGAGGAGTGGGACTAGAAAAGGAAACAGTGACACCCTCCATCCTCAGTCAGAACCGGAGTGAATAAAAATTCACAAAGTGGGATTTCATTCAAGTGGGAATTCTCTTTCCCAGAAGTTTGGGATGGTTGAATCTTTATTATAATATTGTATGATCTTTTTATGGCTTTGTCTGATTTTCCGTAGACCGAGGAATCAGGGATAATGCTGCATGGAGAGAAAAGTGCAGAAGGGAGCACAATGAGAGGAGCCATGACCTTCCTTACTGGTGGAGTAGTGTCAAAGGGCCGATTGGCCCACTCGTGTCCCTCAGCCCTGTATTCTGATGTCCGATTCAGCCCTTCGGACCTGCTACACACAGACAGATCGAGGCCACGCCGATGGTTAGGCGTAGTTTCGGAAATAGACTTAGAAATTGCAGGCTTCGTCAGGAAGTGACCCCCAGCCGCAATCCCTTTTTCCAGGCTTCCCCACTCTGTAACTTCTGCTCTGGAATTGCTCGGAATACAGCCCCCATAACCCATCCAAGGTTAACTCAGGCAAATTTCCTCCTCTCCCAAATGCAACATTGTACAACACGACTTCCATGAAAATAACCAATTACTTTCCAAAAACATAACATAAAAACGTAAGAAGGCGGAACAAGTAGGGGCTATCCGGCCCCTCAGGCCTGAACTCTCATTCAATAAGAACATGGCTGATGTACTGCCGGGCTTAACTCCAATTTCCTACCCAATTCCTGTATCCCTCCACAACTCTCTGGGTTAGGGAATTCCAGACATTCACTACCTTCTGAGAGAGTTCATCATTTTTCACCGCAGATTGAAATCGATGTTCCTTATTCGGTATCTACTGCCTCTAGTTCAAGACTCAGGGGAAACACCTTTTCAGCATCTACCTAGTCAAGTTCCCTCTGTATCTTGTACATTTCAATAATATCACCCTCATTCATTTCAACCACAATGAATAATCGCCTCACCATTGGAGATGCATTCAATAATTCATTCCTTTCATCCCAGGAAGCCGCCTCATGAACCAACCTAGTTGCCTGCTGCATCAGCATGCTGACGTTATGATTCATGCACAGGAACACTCCAATCCCTTTGTACTACTTCTTATTTGGGAGTCCTCTTCATTAAATAACAGCCTGCATTTTGGTTCTCAGTGTCATCCACAAACTCGGATGGAAATTGCACTCAGCTCCCGCCGTCAGGCTATCAGTTATTTACAACTGATGCCATCGGCTGATATTTGTGGTAATCCGTCTTTATAATAAACATCCACTAATCCTGACTCTCCGATTTCTGTGTGTTAAACAACAATCATCCCATGCTAATACATTATTCATCATACTACGAGCCTGTCACGTATCAGAACGTTTATTTTGTGATACTTTGTGAAAAATATCTGGAAAGCCTCATGTTGATCAGTTCCCTTTATCAAATCTGATTGTCACTTTCTCAGGGATTCCTGATGAAGGGCTCCTGCCGAAACATTAATTTTCCTGATCCTTGGATGCTGCCTGACATGCTGTGATTTTTCAGCATGACTCTAATCGTGACATTCTCAGGGATCTCCAAAAAATAATTTATATGATTTTACCGGACAAAAATAGTTTCCCCTTCAAAAACCATGCCAACTCTCCATTAAGCTTTTCTAAGTGACCTGCAATTCCTTCCTTAATAACAGGTTCTCGCAGATTCCCAGCAATAATGGTTAGGCTAAATTGTTCCTGCCCTCTGTCTCATTCCTTTCTTGAAGACAGGCGCCACATTGGAAGTTCTCCAGTTTCAGTGGAACACTCCTGTAATGCAGAGAATTAAGGAATATTTCACACAGTGCCGCAAGTCACTCTGTGAGCACTTCTTTTAAAATTAACTATGAATTACTGCTGACCTGTCTATCTTTATTCTTATCTGTTAGTTAAAAACCTTGCTCCTTTTGTTGGAGACAGTTCAAGAACTGACCTCCTATTACCATTTTGTTTAAACCAATGACATGCTTAAAGTGCCTTCCCCATGTGGAAATACTGTTGTAAATTATCTGCCTGTTCCCTGTGGCCAGTTCTCCAGTCACCCCCTCCAAATGGCCTCAATGTACTTTACTCACTTCACTTCTGCCTCAGCTCACACACACATCTTCAAGCTTTTCTTTTGTAGACGAAAAAGCTCATGATGCTTGTTTTTACATTTCTTGCCAATTTATTACATCATACCTTTTCGTACATTTTCCTCGCTTTCTAGATTCGTAGTCATGCCATGCGCCAACAGACCCTTTGGTCCAACTTGTCCATGCTGATCATATTTTCTAAACTAAATTAATCCCATCTGCTTGCACTTGGCCCATATGCCTCTTCACATTTCCCATTCATACGTTGGTCCAAATGTCTTTGAAATATGATAGCTGTAGTTGTTCCTCTGGCAGCTTATTCCATACATACATCAACCTCTGTGTAAAAAAAGTTGCCCCTTTGTCCCTTTCAAGTTTCCCCCCTGTCAACTTAAAGCTGCGCATCTGTGTTTGAACTCCCCGATTCTGCAGAAAAGACCTTGGCTATTCACCATGCCTCCCATGATATTATAAACTTCTAGTATGCCACCCCTCAACCTCGTACACTCCTTCTGATAGGGGATCAAACATTTAATGATAAGCACTGCAAATCTGAAAGAATATTAAAAATGACAGGTGTAGAAAACAGCCCAAAATTCAGACTGTTAGTTTTGCTCTATGTTACAAAACTAAGGCAGCATGAAACTCTTACTAGTGCCAATAAGAGGTCAAGCACCTGAATTCCTTAGTGTGAAGGCAGTGATGATGTATACTGTGAAAACGTATAGATCTAGATATATTTAATATCACCTGGTCAACATTCTCCCTCCTGTTCTCCCTATGACTTTGTATGGTTGTGTCTTCTTTGTCTTACACTCAGTTAGAGACAACCCCTTTCCCCCATTCACACCTTAATTTAAATCCATTTTGCATCATCTTCCCGTTCACAACTGCTAATAGCCCGTTTATCTTTTGCCAAGCCCTTTTTTACAAGTCAACCATCCCCCATCTCCGGCAAGGGATTAAAAAGCCCAGTTTCCAACCCTTTTCAGTTCTGAACAAGTCACACGGACTTGTAACGCTCACTCTGCTTCTCTGTCTCTGCATATTCTGCCAGACCTGCTGAGTTTCTCCAGAAACGAATAGGCACAGCACAAATTTTCAATTAAAGAAATAGCGAAGGATACTGGAAATTAGCACTGCTGCCTCACAGCGCCGGAGACCTGGGTTCAATTCCCGCCTCAGGCGACTGACTGTGTGGAGTTTGCACGTTCTCCCTGTGTCTGCGTGGGTTTCCTCCGGGTGCTCCGGTTTCCTCCCACAGTCCAAAAATATGCAGGTCAGGTGAATTGGCCAGGGTAAATTGCCCGTAGTGTTAGGTAAGGGGTAGATGTAGATCTAGATCTAGATGTAGATGTAGGGGTATGGGTGGGTTACGCTTCGGCGGGGCAGTGTGGACTTGTTGGGCCGAAGGGCCTGTTTCCACACTGTAGGTAATCTAATCTAATCTAAAAGCACAAAAAATGCTGGAGAAACTGAGAGCTTCGTAAAAGGGTCACTGGACCCGAAAAATGATCTCCGAATTCACTACAGAAGATGCCGCCAGACCTGCTTTGTTTCTTCAGCAATTTCTGTTTTTGAACGAGTTCCAATGACGTGTGTGAAAGCTGCTCAAACGCCCTGTCCAACACCGAGCGCCCTACACTGGGAACTGAACGATAACGCAAAGTGCACACATTCATTCGCTCAGAAACTGCAAAAGGCTGGCATCACTGACACCGCAGAGCTCTTAATCATGGTCAGGGGGAAAACCAGAGGGAAACACATTTAATTCAAACGCTGAAGATGGCATTATGAGAAAGGAAACGATTCAGATGAATATGTTAAAAGGTTTGATTAATGTAACAAATTAGAAGCATGACACCAAGGAGAGACCCTCAGCAGAATGAGAATATTAAAATGGAAGTATTCCTGCATCAGACACCAGGTGAGGTCACTGAGTTCACGGCTGATCGGTGAATGGGTCTCAATGTGAACTGGGGGACAGTCAGTACAATTGAATTGCAGATATTGCAGCTCAACCCGGGCATTCATGTGATGCTGTAGACAACAGTAGCAACAGAAGCAGGATTGTATTCAAATATAATCTGTAACATTTTCCCCAGGATAGTCCATCAGTCTATAAGTACCATCAAACTGAGTGATGGTTCAGTGACGAGTGTGGGTGAACATGCCAAGGTCAGAACCATGTGTACCTAAACCTGGTGACAAACCATTAAAGCTACCACACTTGCGTGGTTTCATTCCAAACAGCAGAAGTAACATCTGATTGAGAGGACAAAATGATCCCAAGACCAACTGATCAGATCTAAGCTCTGCAGTGCTGCCACATCCAGACAGAAATGTCAGTGTACTATTAAACAACTTACTGGTGGAGAGGACACCAGAAATATCCCCATCCTAAATAATGGAACAGCCGTGCACATTAGTGAAAAAGACAAGGATGTAGTATCTGCACCATTCTCAGCCAGAGGTGTTGAAAGGATGATCCACCTCATCCTCGCCATGATATCCACAGAATCACAGATGGCAGTGTTCAACTAATTCGATTCGCTGCACGTGACATGAGGAAATAGCTGAACACAGTAGATACAACAAAGGCAATGGTCCCTGGCACCATTCCTGTAATAGGACTGAAGAGTCGTGCTGCACAACAAGCCGTGTCCCTGGGGAAGCTGCTTCATTCCAGCTCCAACTCTGACAAGTCCCTGGCAATGTGGAAAAGTACTCGAATATATCCTGTCCCCTAATGGATGAATAATTGCATTCTGACAATTTAACACTCCCTCAGTCCCTTCACAATAATCAAATTGGTGGGAGGTCTTTTTGGCAGGGTTGTCAAGCAGTACAGAAATAACCTGCGCAGTGTGGTTTCCGATCGGTTCCTATGTGGACATGGTGCTGTTGTGGAAATGTCACTGGATTACTAATCCAATACAGGATAATGCTCTTGCAGCTGGTGGAAGTTATAAACAATTAATACAGTATCAAGATCTAGGATCTGGTGTCAGTAACAGTGACCTTCCACCAATGTTGATTTTAATCTTTGATCTCCTACTCCAATGTACTTTCAGGAAGTGAATCTCCCGTGTTTTCCTGGTCTGGCCCTAAGAGTGACTCCAGACACACAGACATATGATCAACTCTTCAATGGTCTATGAAACGGTCAAGCAAGACACTCTATTGTATCAAACTTCTCTGAGGTCTTAAAGGATAAAACCGGACAGAATAACCGGCCCCAGCCTTCGTACCAGAAAAGGGAATGGAAAACACAGACCTGTTGACCCTGCAGAGACCTCACATCTAAGAGCTTGTGACAACATTTACAGAGCTTTCCCACAGACTGCACAGAAACACGGGAAAGGAGTAGGCCATTCGACACATTGAGCCTCCCCCATTCTAGTTCATGGAGAAAATCTCCTCAATTGAGTTTTCCCGACACAGTGTTCATATCTATTAATATGTGTAAAGTTTGTGAAATATAAAATAAGAACTGCTGTAATCTCTTCGGTCCATCAATTTTGCTCCTCGATTCAATATACAGACAGTTCTCTGATAGCGCGTGTTTATTAAATACAATTTCGCTGCAATGCGATTCGTGAATTTCGCACCTTTTTCTATAAAGTGAACTTCCTTTCACTGTGACACGGATCCTTGCCTGGCACCAGCTGAACAATAAAACCCAGCCTCCGGATCCTCTGTCTGCAAAATGCACAATCAATGTATCCAGCTAAAACAGGAATGTAATCCGCTCTGCAAGCCTTGAAACTGAGCCTGAAACTGGGAATATTAGCCTATATTTAGAAAGAACTTTATTTCAAACCGGAGAATCTTGGGGAGAACTGGGATACCGCATCAGCATCACGTGGTCAGTCAGCCCTGAATGCCTTCTGGTGAAGAGCTTGGTGAAAGGTACAGGGCTGGAGTCAGTGACTGGAGTGTGAACGTGTTACATTAAGAGCACTATTGCATTAAAATGTATGATTTAAAGGTTTACTTAGACTAACTTTAATTTTTGGTTTTTACTGATATTTTGCGGTTCGCCCCTTACCCGGTTTTTTCCCATTGGCCCCATTATTAATATTGCACAATTTTCTGTTATATATTATTGCACAGGTATACAGCTACCGTGATATTGGAGAACAACCTATAAAGATATCTGATCCTCTATCTTCATACCATACCCTGCTCTCTCCTTTACTGTATAGAAATCCATTTTTATATTCAGTGCCTTGGTTTCCACAGCCTAATCTGGGAGACTATTCCCCAGGTTCACCAGTCTCTGAGTAGAGACATTTATTCTCATCTTAATGCAGAGTGGCCTGTCTGTATCTAATATTGTATCCCCTTGTTTTTGATATCCCACCGAGGGAAATTATCATCCCTGCTGACTCGTCCTGACAGAATTTTATGTATTTCATAGAGATGCCCACTCATTTACCTAAACCCCTTGGAATACAGGCCCAGCTGCACCAGACTCTTCACCCACAACAAGCCCGTCATTCCAGAGATCAGTCTGGTCTCCTTCGCTGCTCTCCCTCAATGTCAGGTTTGTCCTTTATAAGGCAAGGAGACCAAAACTGCACACAATACTGCACAATGTTTGAAATGAGATATCACCAAGGCCCTGTACAGCTACAGTAAAATATCCTTATTCCTGTATTCAAATCCGCCTGAAATGAAGGTGAATACACGATTTATCTGCCTACCAGCTTTCTGTTCCTGCAATATTGCTTTCAGTGACTGGTGTACAGGGAGATCCAGATCATTTTCAATGTTTCAGCTCCCCACTTGTTGGGTCTGTGGCTGCTCGTCAGCGTGTCATTGCCATTTCCAGTATTGACTTCTTGTTTCAGATCTCACAGCCCTGCACTGAACACGGTGGGCTGCACAGAAGGATACAAAAATGCAGCTTAAGTTCCTTTATAGGTAAATGTTTTTCGAAAAATCCCTTTCCAAATGATAGGCTCCCGTTCTGTTATTCCCATCAAAAGTCACAACATCACATATCCCCCGCTCCCCCCATTGCTCTTCATCTGCCACGTATTTGTCCAGACACTCCACTTATCTCAATCACCTTGCAGTGTTTTTGACATCCTGCTCACCCACTCACAATCCAATATTGTTTAGTGCCATCAGCAGACGAGGAAATATTGTATTTGATTTCCTCAACCAAATATATGACATGTATTTGGAATAGCTGGGGCCCAAGACCCAGGCCTGCTATATCCACCAAGGGTTCCACTCGAAACAAAACTTGTTTATTCCTACTCACTGCTTCCTGCCAGCTCTCCCATTCTAAAACCATATTAGTCCCAGTCCCATAGGATTTTAATTTGCATAATAGGCTTGGGCTTTATCAAAAATCTTCCTGAAAATTGAATCGTACTGTATTGATTGCTTTTTTATAATTATGCTAAAAGTCACCTTCTCAAATATGATTCCCATTTGATAAATCTCTGTTGACATTGTCTGTGCTCATTACTTTCAGTTCCAATACTTCCTCTAAAACTGTTTGGTTGCTAATTTCATTCCATTCCCTTTTTTTCAACAGACTAATGTTCACTAGGATTGTTGGGAAGTTTTCTTTTTTGTTTTATTTCTTCTTCTGTGAAGACATAACTGACGTATTTGCTCCATAGTTCTGCCTTTTCCCTGTCCACAATTCTCTGGTATCAGACTGTAAGAAAGCTGCACCTTTTTTCCCTTAATTTTGCCACTGACATATTTTCAGAAGATACTACAAGTTCAATCTTAAAATCCTTGTTAATATACTCTTCAGAAGCCCATCAATTCCTATCTTAAGCTACAGAATGATTGACCTTCCACAGACATGCAAACACAGAAGCACAGACTTTGTACCATCAGAAATACAGCACCGTCTACATTAGCCCCACTTTCCGACACAAGACCCGTAGCCGTGAACCTTATGGCAGTTCAACTGCACAGCCGTGTATTTCCTTATGGTTGTGAAGTTACCATTACAACTCCTCTCTCAAGAAGGGCATTCCTGACCGCAACATCCTCTGGGTGAAAAACAATCCTCAATTCCTCTCCAAATCTCAAACACATCACTTTAAAATGTGTTGCATTGTTCTTGGTCCTTTGACTGAAAAGAACAGCTGCTGTCTATCCATGTCCCTTGGAATACTATCCTTCCAAATCACGGCCCACTCAGCCTTTTCTCCTCCAAACTAAATAACCCAAGCCTATCCAGCCTCTCTCCATTGCTGATATGCTCTATCCCTGGGAACATCCTGGTGAATCTCCTCTCAGCCCCCTCCACTACAATCAGATCCTTCCCGAAGTGTGGTTCCCAGAACTACATACAGTATTCCATCTTGGCCAAACCAAAGTTCTGCATAGCTCATATAATCTATGGCCTGATGAATAAAGGTTATGTTTACGTTCCAGATGCTTTCTCAAATTGTGTATTAACCTGTTTAGTCACATTCAGGGATGTGTGGAGAAGCACCCTCTAAGCATCCTCCTGTGCTGCCATTCATTGAGTACTCCCCTGTCTTGTTCTTTCTTCTAAAGTGTATCATTTCATATTTATCAGGGTTACATTCCATCTGCTATTGATCTGTCCATCTGACCATTCCATCTGTATCTTCCTGTAACATAAGGCCTTCCTCCTCACTGCCAACCACCCGGCCAATCTTTGTATCAAACACAAACTTAGTTGTCATACTCCCGCCAACTCCGTCAGTATTCAAAGTTGCATCATTTATGGGTACCACAAATAAGAATGTTATAGTTCACACAACACCAGGTTATAATCCAACAGGTTTATTCGAAGGCACTAGCTTCGAAGGGCTGCTTTTTCATCAGGTGTTATGCACTCTCAAAGTACGTGCCTCTGAATAATCCTGCTGGACTATATCCTGATATTATGTGACGTTTAGGTTTGTGCACCCCAGTCCAACGCCAGCACCTCCGAATCACAAATAATAAGGGACACTGCACTGATCCCTGTGATACACCATTGGACACTGGTCTCCAGTCACACTAACAGCCTTCAACCACTACCCTCTGTCTCCTTGCACTAAGTTGGTTTGGATGCAACTTGACAAGTCACCAATGACTCCACCTTTTCCCTTGTTATTCTTTCCTGCTTGACACACTTGCAGAATATCTGGGGATTCTCCCTAATCTTACCCTGGCAGCAGGTTTCTATGCTCCTGTTTCCGGCAGTTCTCACCGAATGATGAATTTCCTCATTATTACGGTCTTATGTGGCAAATCCTTTATCTTGTCATTATTTGCCCTGAATGTGGGTTAGACAGCGAGAGAAGCGTTCTGTTAATTTCCGAACTTTCATATGTTTTGTGAATTTTCTAAATTTCTCTGTCACCCATCTCTCATTCTTTGAGACTCTGGAGAACATAGGTCGAGTTTCCTCATCAGACAACCTCGCCATCTGTGGCATTAATCTGGAGAATGTCCATTGCACTTTTTTTTTGTGGTCAGTATATTCTTTCTCAGATTGGGTCACCAACACTGTACACAATGGATGCAGGTTTGGAAAGTTCATTTGCAGACGTTTCATTACCTTACATCTTCAGTGGACCTCACGCGAAGCAATGCTAAAATTTCCTGCTTTCTATTTGCATGTTTGGGTTTCTTTGGGTTGTTGATGTCAATTCCTGTGGTGATGTTATTTCCTGTGGTGAAGTCACTTGCTGTTGCTTTTCTCAGGTGGTGGTAGATGGGGTCTAACAACCAATAGCACATCTAGCTAGACATCTGTGAGAAATACATACGGATTCTGTCCATTGTTGCTGTTAATTCCTGAATATCCAATATCACATGCTGTATAATAGATTCCAATAGTTTCCTTGCAGATGTGAAGTTAATTGGTCGGCAGTTCTCCAAACTATGTCTTCTTCCCTTTATAGATGCTTGGATCCTTTCCATCCATCTATAGTGCTTGGACCACGTTTACTAACTTCCATTTATCAGCAATGGATTCTGGCCTCTGCAGAATGCACAGGAAAATAAAACAGTCTCGACAATGCATTTAATACTTCTATTACTGATTTATGCCTGACATTTTAATATGAAGTACATCGGGCTTGTCAGACTTAGCAATGCTCAATCCAGTTACACTTTTAAATATTACCTTGTTACTGATATAAATTGACTTTATGTCTTTAGTTGCACAAGTCCCACAATATCACTGGGTATTACTGGGTGATTTATGGATCTTCCTCCATGAAGTCAGGTGCATAGTAACTGATTATTTTCTTGGCGATTTCCCTGTTCTTCACAATAAACTCTCCTCTCTTGATTACAAATTTCCATATTTGACCTTACTTTTATTTTGTTTCCTTTGAAACACAGATTGTAGATTTATGTAGTGTTTTTGTTCCCTTTTGTTGGGCATTCATGTTCTCTTTCTGATTTCCTGATCAGTTTCAAGGCCCTCGTTTCTGGATCATGAATTTCTGAAAATTCTCAGGTTTCCACAATGACTGAAATTCTTCTGAAGCCACTTCCTATGATTAATACATTTTCGAATTTGTTATGTTAAACATTATTGTGTCACTTTCCCTTTCTTTAGTGTTTGTACCTGAAATAAATAGACGTATTTTTCAGACTTTGTATTTCTATTAATCTCCTGGTCTGGCCAGATATATTCAGGAACACTGCAGGAGGACAGAGAAGGAATTGCGGGAGCCCTGGCTGATAGTTTTGCATCATCTCTGATCAACGGGTGAGGTCCCGGAGCACTGGAAGGTAGCGAAAGCTGTGCCCTCTACTCAAGAAGGGTTACAAAGAAAAAGCTGAGAACTATAGACCAGGAAACCTAAAATCTGTAGTAGGTATCTTACTGGAAAAGGGAGAGATAAGATATACATGCATTTGGAAAAACAGGGTGCGATTAGGAGTAAGATTAGAGTAGTGCTAGAAAAGCACAGCAGGTCAAGCAACATTCGAGGAACAGGAAAATCAATGTTTCAGGCAAACGTCCATCATCAAACTCAGCACGGCTTTGTGCATGGGAGATCATGGCTCAAAGATTTGGTCGAATTCTTTGATGATGTGACTAGCAACGTTGAGGAGGACAGAGTGGTATACGTAGTCTATATGAATTCCAGTAAGGCCTTCAATAAGGTTCCACATGGTATGCTGCTCTGGACGGTTAGGTTGCATGAAATTTAGGAGGAGCTGCCAAATTAGATACAAAATTGTCTTGATGGTAGGAAGCAGAGGGTAATAATGGTAGGATGCTTGTCAGCCAGGAGGCCTTTGACTAGTGGAATGCCTCACGGGTTGGTGCTGCGACCACTACATATTACATATATCTATGATGTAGATGAGAATGAACAGGCATGATTTGTAAGTTTGAAGATGACACGAAAATAAGCAGCATCATGGAGAGTGACTAAGGTTATCAGAAATTTCAGAAAATACAGCAGTATCTTGATCAGCTGGAGAAGTGGCTGAGAAATGGCAAATGGATTTTAATATAGATCAGTGTAAGTTCTTGCATTTTAGAAAGTCAAATTAAGGTTGGAGTTTCCTGGTGAATGGTTGTGTCCTAGGGGCTGTAGTGGAACAGAGGGACCTTGGAATTCAGTTGCATGGTTCTCTGAAAGTTCATTCAAAGGCAGACAGGGCAGTGAAGAAAGTTTTTGGCACACTGGCCTTCATCAGTGTATATCAGTAAGTATGTAAATTAGGGAGTTACGTTGCAATTATACAGGATGCTGGTGAGACCATACTGGGAGCGTTATGTTCAGTTGTATTCACTTTGCTATGGGAAGGATGGTATTAAACTGGGAAGAGTGCAGAAGAAATTTATAAGAATGCTGCAAATGACTTAATGGTCTGACTTATTGGGAGAGGTTGGACAAGCTAGGACATTTATTTTAGATGTATGAGGCTGAGGGGGAATCTGATAGAAGTGAATAAGATCATGAGAGGGATGCACACAGTGAATGCACTCAAATTTTTTTCTCAGGGTTAGGCAATCACGGACAAGAGGGCATCAGCTTAAGGTCAGAGGGGAACAATAAAAGGGAACCTGAGGACCAACTGCTTTTCACACAGGGGTGATATGCATATGGAATGATGTGTCAGCGGAAGAGGTTGAGGAGGGAACATTTGCGACATTTAAAAGGCTTTTGGACAAATACACGGACAGGAAAGGATTAGAAAAATACAGGACAATGGCAGGGAAATGGGGTTAGCGTGGATGGACATTTTGGTCGGAATGGACCAGTTTGGGCCGAAGGACCTATCTCCGTGCTGTCGGACTCTCTGACTCTAACAACCATTGCTTGTGTCCCACTGAATGTTATATTGTACTTTCCCAATTCACTGGAGCGAACCTGACCCTCCAGGCTACCATGATGTTTGACCAGAATGTTCAAGCATTCTATATTATATGCAGAAACCGTGTAAAATGCACCTTATTAATGTCACTATTCCTTAAAAGCTGTTTCAGAGCAAGGTTATTAATTCATCCTTCTGGTCACACAACACCAAATACAAAATAACCTGCTCTCTAGTTTGCTTCACAACATACTCTTCAACCCACCTCATATGCACTTGCAGAATTTATATTTCACAGCTGGAGCAGTCACTTAGTTAATGCAGTTTAGACGCAACTGGAGACTAACCAACAAAACTGCAGTATCCATGATACTTACATATCTAATTTCCAGAACTTATGATGCTCAGATTTGGTTTCGATATATAACACACCAATATTTGCTTCTCCTTGCTATTTTTAATCTCTAGCTAAACTGATTCTGTGGAATCTGAGGGACAGCTCTGTGTCATTATTAATGAGAGACTTGGACAAGACATTCAGGGAGGCTCACCTCGACACTGAGATGATCTGAAAAAATACAGGAGAAGCATCAATAACCTTCCCACCCTGTCAGGATAAAGGTCACTGTATTCTCTCTGCTCCCTCACACTTACTGTGTATAAGTATAGCACCGAGCCCCAGACAATCCTTATGCTCTATTTCCAAATAAGGCTCAGGCACTACCACACTCACTATTGAATTCAGCAACTTCCTTCTCACACTTTCTCTGTCACCTACGCAATATACCCCACACGAATAATACAAATAATACTGTATGGATTCAAAACTTTATACTGACTAATCTGGACACCTCACAACTCCCCCCAGCCCCACCTACACCAGCACTAATTGCAGGCCCACCCACTCCTGCCCTCACTTCCTCCCTCCCTTTCTCCCTTTCCAAGAGAAAAAGTCTGGAAATGGACAGAAATGGCCAAGCCGGGTGGTGGAGTTCCCAATATCCATTCCCTCACCCGCCTAACCCCGCCATAGTACAAGATGGAGTGGACTGAGATAACAAACGTGGAGTTTCTGAAACATCCATATCCCACTGACCGATTAAGGAGCAGTGCTCAGTGAAAGACAATTCTCACTTGAAACCCAGTGGCAGTTCCAACGACATTCCTTTCACATTCCCCCCCCAATAAAAAATTCAGATGCTGACACTGAAATACACAGAATTATTGGTAAACACCCCAACAAGAGGATAGGCAGACTGACACGAAGAAACACACACAGACATATAGAGTCACACACATATAGACACAACACAGATACAACGCACAGGCTGATACACAGAAAGACAGACGTAGACGCACAAATACACAGGTGACAAACAGATGGGGACACACACACACAATCACACACACGCAGACACGAGTGTCATTAAGAAACAAATAGATAAGTTTTTGATTTATAAGGCGATCAAGGATTCTCAGGGGAAGGCAGGAGAATGACGTTGAGGAACATATAAGAAATGATTGAATGTCCTATCAGACTCGATGGGCCGAATGGCCTCATTCTGCTACATTTTCCATGCTCATGTGGTGTTATGCTATCAGGTATTCTCTTCCTGAGACAGCGACAGAGGCTGGGTTTGATATATATTCAATTCGAAAGGGTCACTGGCAATGTGGAACAGTTTTGGAGTCTGGAATGGTTTACGTTTATTCCTAATTACTCTTTTATTATTTCTGAAAAGAGGTGGTGATTTGATGTTCAGTTTTAAAATAACAGGTCTCACAAAGAAATAAGGACGTCCCTTTCACTTTAGTGTTGTGCTACCTGTGGTGTACTTATCCTCAGGGAGCAGTGAAGACACTTTTATAGAGTCGTAGAGTCACAGCGATATTCAGCATGGAAGCAGACCTTTCAGTCCGACCCGTCCATGCCGACCAGATATCCCAACCCAATCTAGTCCCACCTGTCAGCACCCAGCTCATATCCCTCCAAACCCTTCCTATTCTTATACCCATCCAGGTGCTTCTTAAATGTTGCAATTGTACCAACCTCCACCACATCCTCTGGCAGCTCAGTTCATATATGTACCACCCTCTGCATGAAAACGTTGCCCCTTAGTTCTCTTTTATATCTTTCCCCTCTCACCCTAAACCTATGCCCTCTAGTTCAGGACTCCCTGACCCCAGGGAAAAGACCTTGTCTATTTATCCTATCCATGCCCCTCACAACTTTGTAAACCTCCACAAAGTCACCCCTCAGCCTCCGACGCTCCAGGGAAAACAGCCCCAGCCTGTTATATATCTCAAATCCTCCAACCCTTTTAAATCATTTCTGAACCCTTTCAAGTTTCACAACATCTTTCCAATAGTTAGGAGACTAGAATTGCAAGCAATATTCTAACAGTTGCCTTACCAATGTCCTGTCCAGCAGCAATATTACCTCCCTATTCCAGGACTCAATACTCTGACCAAAAAAGGAAAGCAAACCAAATGCCTTCTTCACTATCCTATCTACCTGCGACTCCACTTTCAAAGATCTATGTAGCTGCACTCCAAGGTCTCTTTGTTCAGCAACACACCCGATGACCTTACCATTAAGTGCATAACTTTGAGCTTGACTGATCTTTGCTGGACAGGACAGTCAATGTTTATTGGGGACAGACAGGAGACGGATACACAGACACACTTAGATCAGCCATGACCATTTTGATTGGTGCAGACAAATGACCAACTGCTACCCCTACGCCATTCGTTGTTCCTCAATTCAGCCCTCAAGACTGTTACAGAGATATATTGCTGCCCCTACCACATGTGTACAGGAGCAGACATGTAAACAATTCATTGAGTTGTGTAATAATAGGATCATTGTATTTAGGCATTTCAATTCCAAACATTCATTCGGGCAGCGAATGTTTTTGAAGAGGGGAAACATGTCTTTACATTTATTCCAGAGAACTTCTTATAACAATACGAAGCAGATCCAAAATGGGTGCCAGAAGAGCAGTGAACGTGTCGGGCTAAACCCAAGAAAGTTGGTAGAAGAACAAAAAGGGGGTTAACAAAAGCATTTGCAGGCAATAGGTTCAATAATCCAAAGACATTTTATCGGTTTATTAAGGGCAGAAGGTTAACATGAGAAACAATAAGAAGTATTAGGGCCCGAGGAAGTAGTCTGTGCACAGAGCCAGAGAACATGTTAAATACGTATTACATATCGGTCTTCACTTTGGAGAAGCAGTTCATGGATTCACTGTCAGTCCCTAATAGAGTGCTTTGAGCAAATTGACACATAAGCAGAGAAGAATTGGAAGTTTTTGCAGGATAAAAAGTGGGCAAATCCCTAGATCCGGATGAACTGTACCCTAGGCTGATGTGGAAGATGAGGGAAGAGGTTGCAGGCTCCTAAACTTTGCGTTTTTGATTTTGCATCTGGCCACAGAGGTGGTGTGATCGAATAGGACATCATTTAATGTAGGTTCAACTTCCACAGTGTTAGAAAAAAAAATCATGGGTTTAAAGACCACCAAGTCTCACATCAGTGGGACCGAAACAACTGTAGAAAATTGTAAAGGCTGTTGAAGCTGATTCACTAAATATCTTCAAGGCTGAGATTGACAGATTTTTAAACAAGTGTTATGGGGAAAATGCAGGAAAGTGGAATGGAGGGTTATCAGAATAAATATACGCTAATTAAAAGGATAAGCAGAATCAGTGAGTGGATCGGTATACTGCCACTCATATGACCAATGGTAAGCTTTTTTTCCAATAGCCTGGATTGAGTGGAATTTCAACCTCTCTCCCTGGGGAGTGAGACACAGTTTGGAATGGAATCAAGAGATTCAAGGTATTCATAAATGCAGTGCTATTGGACAGGAAATACCAGAAGACTGCAACAGCGCGGATTGGATCTCAGGGGGAGTATTTGCTTCAGTGCAGTCAGCACGAACAGAAGGAAGACCTCAGTAAGGCACCTTCCAAGGTCAACCAGTGACCTGCACTGATGAAAAGGGCATTATGTCTATGGTGTGAAGGAGTGCTTAAGACCCCATCATTGTAGTGACTCCCTCCTTCCCTCGCCAAAACTAAATGTGGAGCGGTCCATAGATATGCTGCCAGGAGCAGAGTAGATCGTCGTGCTTTGATTCGAGCGGTTTCGGTTAGCAGCAGCTCAGCAAAAGGTGCCGATAAGTTCAGGTAAACTCCTTTTAACTCTAGTCTTAGAGCAGTCGAGATGGCAGTTAGGGCAGTCGCATGTTCTTCCTACAGGATGTGGAAGTTAAGGGAGATTTCAATTTTTTTATGAGTGCACGTGTGTGGGAAGTGCAGCCAGCTGCAGCTCCTGGGAGACCGCGTTCAGGAGCTGGAGCTGGATGCACTCCCGATCATCCGAGATACTGAGAACTTCATAGAAAAGGCTGGAGATGATACAGAGATAGGAAATCCAGGTCGGAGGTCTTACAGAGAGAGGAAAGCTAGGCTGGAGATGTTACAGAGATAGAAATGCAAGGCTGGAGATGTTACAGAGATAGGAAAGCAAGGCTGGAGATGTAACAGAGATAGGAAAGCAAGGCTGGAGATGTTACAGAGAGGGGAAAGCAAGTCTGGAGACGTTGCAGAGATAGAAAAGCAAAGCTGGAGATATTACTGAAACATGAATGTAAGGCTGTAGGTAGGAAAGCATTGTGGTAATGTTAGAGAGATAGGAAAGCAAGGCTGGAGATGTTACAGAGAGAGGAAAGCAAGGCTGGAGATGTTACAGAGAGAGGAAAGCAAGGCTGGAGATGTTACAGAGATAGGAAAGCAAGGCTGGAGAGTTTACAGAGAGAGGAAAGCAAGGTTTGGGAGAAGATTTGTAGCTCGGGTGCTTATTGTTGTGGTTCTGTTCGCCGAGCATGGAATTTGTCTTGCAAACATTTCGTCCAGTGTCTAGGTGAGATCCTCAGTGCTTGGGAGCCTCCTGTGAAGCGCTTCTGTGCTGTTTCCTCTGGCATTTATAGTGGCCTGTCTCTGCCGCTTCCGTTTGTCAGTTCCAGCTGTCCGCTGTAGTGGCCGGTATATTGGGTCCAGGTCGATGTGTTTGTTGATAGAGTCTGTGGATGAGTGCCATGTATCTAGTAATTCCCTGGCTGTTCTCTGTTTGGTTTGCCCAGTCGACAACAATGGTAGTGTTGTCCCAGTCGAATTCATGTTGCTTGTCGTCTGTGTGTGTGGCTACTAAGGATGGCTGGTCGTGTCGTTTCGTGGCTAGTTGGTGTTCGTGTATATGGATCGTTAACTGTCTTCCTGTTTGTCCGATGTAGTGTTTTGTGCAGTCCTTGCATGGGATTTTGTACACTACATTAGTTTTGCTCATGTTGGGTATCGGGTCCTTTGTTATGGTGAGTTGTTGTCTGAGAGTGGCTGTTGGTTTGTGTGCTGTTATGAGTCGCAGTGGTCGCAGTAATCTGGCTGTCAGTTCAGAAATGCTCCTGATGTATGGTAGTGTGGCTAGTACTTTGGGTTGCGGCATGTCCTCGTTCCGTTGTCTCTCCCTTAGGCAAGGACTGCACAAAACACTACATAGGACAAACAGGAAGACAGTTAACGATCCATATACACGAACACCAACTCGCCACGAAATGACACGACCAGCTATCCTTAGTAGCCACACACACAGATGACAAGCAACATGAATTCGACTGGGACAACAGTACCATTACAGCGCAAGACAAACAGAGAACAGCCAGGGAATTCCTAGAGGCATAGCACTCATCCACAGACTCTATCAACAAACACATCGACCTGGACCCAATATACCAGCCACTACAGCGGACAGCTGGAACTGACAACCGGAAGCGGCAGAGACAGGCCACTATAAATGCCGGAGGAAACAGCACAGAAGCGCTTCACAGGAGGCTCCCAAGCACTGAGGATCTCACCTCGACAGGGGACGAAACGTTTGCAAGACAAATTCCCAGCTCGTCGAACAGAACCACAACAGAGGAAAGCAAGGCTGGAGATGTTAATGAGATAGAAAAGCATGGCTGATATGTTACAGAGAGAGGAAATCAAGGCTGGAGATGTTTCAGAGAGTGGAAAGCAAGGTTGCAGAGGTTAAAAGGACCTCTCCATTTCTATCTCGCGTGACTGACTCAACACAGACATTTACTATAAACCGACTGACTCCCACAGCTACCGAGATTGCACCTCCTCCCACCATGCCCCCTGTAAAAAACGCCATCCCATATTCCCAATTCCTTTGCCTCCCCCGCATCTGCTCCCAGGAGGACCAGTTCCAATACTGAACAACCCAGATGGCCTCCTCTTCAAAGACAGCAATTTCCCCTCAGACGAGATTGGCGATGCTCTCCACCACATCTCCTCCACTTCCCGCTCCTCGGCCCTTGCGCCCCGCCCCTCCAATCGCCACCAGCACAGAACCCCACTGGTCCTCACCTACCACCCCACCAACTTCCACATACATCGTATCAGACATCGTCATTTCCGCCATCTCCAAACAGACCCCACCACCAAGGATATATTTCCTTCCCCTCCCCTATCAGCGTTCCAGAAAGACCACTCCCTCCGCGACTCCCTCGTCAGTTCTACACCCCCCACCAACCCAACCTCCACTCCCAGCACCTACCCCTGCAACCACAAGAAATACAAAACTTGCGCCCACACCTCCCCCCTCACTTCCCTCCAAGGCCCCAAGGGATCCTTCCATATCCGTCACAAATTCCCCTGCACCTCCACACGCATCATTTACTTCATCTGCTGCACCCGATGTGGCTTCATATACATTGGGAGACAGGTCGCCTACTTGCGGAACATTTCAGGGAACAGCTTTGGGACACCGGCACCAACTAACCCAACCGCCCTGTGGCTGAACACTTTAACTCCCCCTCCCACTCCGCCAAGGACATGCAGGTCCATGGCCTGATCCATCACCAGACCATGGCAACATGACGCCTGGAGGAAGAGCGTGTCATCTTCCGCCTAGGAATCCTCCAACCACAAGGGATGAATGCAGATTTCTCCAGCATCCTTAATTCCCCTCACGCACCTTATCTCAGTCCCAACCCTCAGACTCAGTGCCGCCATGTTGACCTGCAATCTTCTTCCCGACATCTGCGCTCCCACCCCCTCTCTGGCCTATCACCCTCACCTTAACCTCCTCCAAACTATCGCTTTCCCACCGCCCTACCCCCATGTTCCTCCTCCCTACCTTTTATCTTAGCCTGCTTGGCACACCCTCCTCATTCCTGAAGAAGGGCTTATGCCCAAAATGTCGATTCTCCTGCTCCTTGGATGCTGCATGACCTGCTGCGCTATTCCAGCAACACATGTTTCAGCTCTTATCTCCAGCATCTGCAGTCCTCAATTTCTCCTCTGATGTTACATAGACAGGAAAGAAAGGCTGGAGATGTTACAGAGAGTGGAAAGCAAGCCTGGAGAGGTGACAGAGATAGGAATGCCAGGTTGGAGATGTTGCAGAGATAGGAAAGCAAGGCTGGAGATGTTACAGAGAGTGGAAAGCAAGCCTGGAGAGGTGACAGAGATGGGAATGCCAGGCTGGAGATGTTGCAGAGATAGGAAAGCAAGGCTGGAGATGTTACAGAGAGAGGAAAGCAAGCCTGGAGAGGTGACAGAGATAGGAATGCCAGGCTGGAGATGTTGCAGAGATAGGAAAGCAAGGCTGGAGATGTTACAGAGAGTGGAAAGCAAGGTTGAAGATGATACAGAGATACGAAAGCAAGGCGAGAGATGTTACAGGGATAGGAAATTAAGACTGGAGACCTTACAGAGAGAAGAAAGCAAGACTGGAGATGTTACAGAGAGAGAGAAAAGGAAGACTGGTGATGTTACAGTGGTAGGAAAACTAGTCTGGAGTTGTTACAGAGATAGAAAGCCAGGCTGGAGATATTACAGAGACAGAAATGCAAGGCTGGAGATGTTACAGAGACAGGAAAGCATTCTGGTAATGTTACAAAGAAGGAAAGCAAGTCTGGAGAGGTTACAGAGATTAGGAATGCCAGGCTGGAGATGTTAAAGATACAGCAAAGCAAGGCTGGAGATATTACGGAGAGAGGAAAGCCAGGTTAGAGATGTGACAGAGATAGGAAAGTAAGGCTGGTGACATTACAGAAATAGGAAAGTAAGCCTGGAGATGTTAGAGTGACAGGAAAGTAAAGCTGGAGACGTTACAGCGATAGGAAAGCATCCTGGTAATGTTGCAGAGATCGCAAAGCAAGGCTGGAGATGGTTCAGATAGTGGAAAGCAAGGCCGGTGATGTTACAGAGATAGGAAAGCAAGTTTGCAGATTTAACAGAGAGAGGAAAGCAAGTTTGCACATGTTACAGAGAGAGGAAAGCAAGTTTGCAGATGTTACAGAGAGAGGAAAGCAAATCTGGAAATGTTAAAGAGAGAGGAATGCAAGGCTGGAGATGTTACAGATATAGGAAAGCAAGTTTGCAGATGTTACAGAGAGAGGAAATCAAGGGTTGAGATGTTACAGAGATCGGAAAGCACGGCTGGAGATATTTCAGAGAGAGGAAAGCAAGGCCTGAGATGTTACAGAGATAGGAGAGCAAGGCCTGAGATGTTACAAAGATTGAAATGCAAGGCCGGAAATGTTGCAGATAAAGGATAGCAAGGCTGGAGTTGTTACAGAGATGGGAAAGTAAGGTTAGAGATGTGACAGAGATAGGAAAGTAAGGCTGGTGACGTTACAAAGATAGGAACGCAAGCCTGGAGATGTTCCAGTGACAGGAAAGTAAACCTGGAGATGTTACAGAGATAGGAAAGCATTCTGGTCATGTTGCAGAGATAGCAAAGCAAGGCTGGATATGTTTCAGAGAAAGCAAAGCAAGGCTAGAGATGTTTCAGAGAGTGGTAAGCAAGGCCTGAGTTGTTACAGAGTTAGGAAAGCAAGGGACGAGATGTTACAGAGATAGGAAATCAAGGCAGGAGATGTTACAGAGAGGGGAAAGTCAGGCTGGAGATATTACAGAGAGAGGAAAGCAAGGCTGGAGATGTTACAGAGAGAGGAAAGCAAGGCCGGACATGTTGCCGTTATAGGAAAGCAAGTTTGCAGATGTTACAGAGAGAGGAAAGCAAGGCTGGAGATGTTACAGAGATAGGAACGCAATGCTGGAAATTATACAGAGATAGGAAAGCAATTCTAGAGATGTTACAGATATAGGAAAGCAAGTTTGCAGATGTTACAGAGAGATGAAAGCAAGGCTGGAGATGTTAGAGAGAGAGGAAAGCAAGGCTAGTGATATAACAGAAAAAGGAAAGCAAGGCAGGAGTTGTTTCAGAGAGTAGAAAGCAAGGCCTGACAGGTTACAGAGATAGGAAAGCAATGCTGGAGTTGTTACAGAAATAGGAAAGCAAGGTTAGACATGTGACAGAGATAGGAGAGTAAGGCTGGAGACGTTACAGAGATAGTAAAGCAAGTTTGCAGATGTTACAGAGAGTGGAAAGCAAGGCTGGAGATATTACAGGGATAGAAAAGCAAGGCTGGAGATATTACAGAGATAGTAAAGCAAGTTTTCAGATGTTACAGAGAGAGGAAAGCAAGGCTGGAGATGTTACAGAGACAGGAAATCAAGACCGGAGTGATAGAGAGAGGAACGCAAAGCTGGAGATGTTACTGAGAGAGGAAAGCAAGGCTGGAGATGTTACAGAGATAGGAAAGGAATGCTGGAGATGTTACAGAGATAGGAAAGCAAATTTGCAGATGTTACAGAGAGAGGAAAGCAAGGGTTGAGATGTTACAGAGATCGGAAAGCACGGCAGGCGATGTTACAGAATGAGGAACGCAAAGCTGAAGACGTTACAGAGAGAGGAATGCAAGGCTGGAGATGTTACAGAGAGTGGAAAGCAAGGCTGGAGATGTTACAGAGAGGCGGAATCAAGGCTAGAGATGTTACAGATTTAGGAAAGCAAGGCTGGAGATGTTTCAGAGATAGGAAAGCAAGGCCGGAGATGTTACAGAGAGGGGAAAGCAGAGCGAGAGATGTTACAGAGTTAGGAGAGCAAGGCCTGAGATGATACAAAGATTGAAATGCAAGGCCGGAAATGTTGCAGATATAGAATAGCAAGGCTGGAGTGTTTACAGAGATAGGAAAGTAAGGTTAGAGATGTGACAGAGATAGGAAAGTAAGGCTGGTGACGTTACAAAGATAGGAATGCAAGCCTGGAGTTGATACAGAGATAGTAAAGCAAGTTTTCAGATGTTACAGAGAGTGGAAAGCAAGGCTGGAGATGTTACAGAATTAGGATAGCAAAGCCAGAGATGTTCAGAGATAGGAATGCAAGGCCGGAGTTGTTAAAGATTTCGGAAAGCAAGATTGCAGATGTTACAGAGAGAGTAAAACAAGGCTGGAGATATTACAGAGAGAGGAAAGCAATGCTGGAGATGTTACAGATATAGGAAAGCAAGTTTGCAGATGTTACAGAGAGAGGAAAGCAAGGGTCGAGATGTTGCAGAGATAGGAAAGCAAGGCTGCAGATTTTAGAGAGAGGAACGTAACGCTGGAGATGTTACAGAGAGAGGAAAGCAAGGCTGGAGATGGTTCAATAGTGGAAAGCAAGGCCGGCAATGTTACAGAGATAGGAAAGCATGTTTGCAGATGTAATAGAGAGAGGAAAGCAAGGCTGGAGATGATACAGAGATAGGAAAGTACGTTCGGAGATGTTAAAGAGATAGGAAAGCAAGGCTGGAGATGTTACAGAGAGAGGAAAGCTAGGCTAGAGATGTTACAGAGATAGGAAAGCAAGGCTGGAGATGTTACAGAGAGTGGAAAGCAAGGCTGGAGATTTTACAGAGACAGGAAAGCAATGCTGGAGATATTACAGAGATAGCAAAGCAAGTTTGCAGATGTTACAGAGAAACGAAGGCAAGGTGGTAGATGTTACAGAGAGAGGAAAGCGAGACTGGAGATGTTGCAGAGATAGGAATGCAAGTTTGCAGATGTTACAGAGAGAGGAATGCACGGCTGGGGATGTTGTAGAGAGTGGAAAGCAAGGCTGCAGATATTACAGACAGAGGAACGCAAAGCTGAAGATGTTGTAGAGAGTGGAATGCAATGCTGCAGATGTAACAGTGATAGGAAAGCAAGACAGGAGATGTAACAGAGAGAGTAAAGCAAGGCTGGAGATGTTACAGAGAGAGGAAAGCAAGGCTTGAGATGTTTCAGAGAGTGAAAAGCAAGGCTGCAGATGTTACAGACAGAGTAATGCAAAGCTGAAGATGTTGTAGAGAGTGGAATGCAATGCTGGAGATGTTACAGTGATAGGAAAGCAAGACAGGAGATGTAACAGAGAGAGTAAAGCAAGGCTGGAGATGTTACAGAGAGAGGAAAGCAAGGCTGGACATGGTTCAGAAAGTGGAACGCAAGGCCGGGTATGTTACACAGATAGGAAAGCAAAGCTGCAGATGGTTCAGATAGTGGAAAGCAAGGTCGGAGAAGTTGCAGAGAAAGGAAAGCAAGTTTGCAGATGTAACAGAGAGAGGAAAGCAAGGGTCGAGATGTTACAGATAGAGGAAAGCAAGGCTGGATATGTTACAGAGAGAGGAACGCAAAGCTGGCCATGTTACAGAGATAGGAAAGCAAGGCGAGAGATGTTACAGTGAGAGGAAAGCAAGGCTGGATATGTTATAGAGAGAGGAAAGCAAGGCTGGATATGTTACAGAGAGAAGAAAGCAAAGCTGGAGATGGTTCAGATAGAGGAAAGCAAGGCTAGACATGTTACACAGATAGGAAAGCAAGACTGGAGATGTTACAGAGAGAGGAAAACAAGGCTGGAGATGTTGCAGACAGTGGAGAGCAAGGCTGGAGACGTTACAGAGAGAGGAAAGCAAGGCTGGTGATGTTATACAGAGAGGAAAGCAAGGCTGTAGATCGTTCAGATAGTGGAAAGCAAGGCCGGAGATGTTACAGAGATAGCAAAGCAAGTTTGCAGATATTACAGAGATAGGAAAGCAAGGCTGGAGATGTTTCAGTGATAGGAAAGCAAGGCTGGAGATGTTACAGAGATAGCAAAGCAAGTTTGCAGATGTTACAGTAAGAGGAAAGCAAGGCCTGAGATGTTACAGAGATAGGAAAGCAAGGGACGAGATGTTACAGAGATAGGAAATCAAGGCTGGAGATGTTACAGAGAGTGAAACGCAAAGCCGGAGATGTTACTGAGAAAGGAAAACAAGGCTGGAGATGTTACAGAGAGAGGAAAGTAAGGCTGCAGATGTTACAGAGAGTGGAAATCAAGGCTGGAGATGTTTCAGAGATAGGAAAGCAAGTTTGCAGATGTTACAGAGAGAGGAAAGCAAGGTTGGAGATGTTACAGACAGTGGAAAGCAATGTTGGAGATGTTACAGACAGTGCAAAGCAAAGCTGATGAGGTTACTGAGAGAGGAAAGCAAGGCTGGAGATGGTTCAGAGAGAGGAAAAAAGGCTGGAGATGTTACAGCGATAGGAAAGCAATGCTGGAGATTTTACAAGTACAGGAAAGAAAGTTTGCAGATGTTACAGAGAGACGAAAGCAAGGCTGGAGATGTGAGTGAGAGAGGAAAGCAAGGCTAGCGATATAACAGAGATAGGAAAGCAGAGGAAGGAGATGTTTCAGAGAGTGGAAAGCAAGGCCTGAGATGTTACAGAGATAGGAAAGCAAGGGACGAGATGTTACAGAGATAGGAAATCAAGGCTGGAAATGTTACAGAGAGAGGAAAGCAAGGCCTGAGATGTTACAGAGAGAGGAAAGCAAGGCTGGAGATGGAACAGTGATAGGAAAGCAAGGCTGGAGATGTTACAGAGAGAGGAAAGCAAGGTTGGAGATGTTACAGTGATAGGAAAGCAAGGCTGGAGATGTTGCAGAGAGAGGAAAGCAAGGCTGGAGATGTTACCGAGAGAAAAAAGCAAGGCTGGAGATGTTACCGAGAGAGGAAAGCAAAGCTGCAGATGGTTCAGATAGTGGAAAGCAAGGTCCGTCATGTTACAGAGATGGGGAAGCAAGTTTGCAGATGGTTCAGATCGTGTAAAGCAAGGCTGGATATGTTACAGAGAGAGGAACGTCAAGATGGTAATGTTACAGAGATTGCAAAGCAAGTTTGCAGATGTCACAGAGAGAGGAATGCAAGGCTGGAGATGTTACTGGGAGAGCAAAGCAAGGCTAGAGATGTTACAGAGAGACAAAAGCAAGGCTTGAGATGTTACAGAGATAGGAAAGCAAGTGTGCAGATGTTACTGAGAGAGGAAAGCAAGGGTCGAGATGCTACCGAGATAGGAAAGCAACGCTGGAGATGTTATGGAGAGAGAAACGCAATGCTGGAGATGTTACAGAGAGAGGAAGCATGTCCAGGTATGTCAAAGAGAGAGGATAACAGGGCTGGAAATGTTAAAGAGATAGGAAAGCAAGTTTGCAGATGTTACAGTCAGAGGAAAGCAACGCTGGGGATGTTTCAGAGCGAGCAAAGCAAATTTGCAAATGTTACAGTAAGAGGAAAGCAAGGCTAGACATGTTTCAGAGATAGGCAAGCAAGGCTGGAGATGTTTCAGAGAAAGGAAAGCAAGTTTGCAGATGTTACAGTCAGAGGAAAGCAAGGCTGGAGATGTTACAGAGAGAGCAAAGCAAATTTGCAAATGTTACAGTAAGAGGAAAGCAAGGCTGGACATGTTTCAGAGATAGGCAAGCAAGGCTGGAGATGTTTCAGAGATAGGAAAGCAAGTTTGCAGATGTTACAGTCAGAGGAAAGCAACGCTGGGGATGTTTCAGAGAGAGCAAAGCAAATTTGCAAATGTTACAGTAAGAGGAAAGCAAGGCTAGACATGTTTCAGAGATAGGCAAGCAAGGCTGGAGATGTTTCAGAGAAAGGAAAGCAAGTTTGCAGATGTTACAGTCAGAGGAAAGCAAGGCTGGAGATGTTACAGAGAGAGCAAAGCAAATTTGCAAATGTTACAGTAAGAGGAAAGCAAGGCTGGACATGTTTCAGAGATAGGCAAGCAAGGCTGGAGATGTTTCAGAGATAGGAAAGCAAGTTTGCAGATGTTACACAGAGAGGAAAGCAAGGCTGGAGATGTTACAGTGAGGGTAAAGCAAGGCTACAGATGTTACCGAGATTATAAAGCAAGGCTGGAGATGTTACAGACAGTGGAAAGCAATGTTGCAGATGTTACAGACAGTGCAAAGCAAGACTGGAGATGTTACAGGGAGAGCAAAGCAAGGCTGGTGATGTTACAGAGAGAAGAACGCAAAGCTGGAGAGGTTACAGAGAGAGGAAAGCAAGGCTGGAGATGGTTCAGAGAGAGGAAAATGGGCTCGACATGTTACAGAGATTGGAAAGCAATGCTGGAGATTTTACAAGTGCATGAAAGAAAGTTTGCAGATGTTACAGAGAGACGAAAGCAAGGCTGGAGATGTGAGTGAGAGAGGAAAGTAAGGCTAGCGATATAACAGAGATAGGAAAGCAAGGCAGGAGATGTTTCAGAGATAGGAAAGCAAGGGACGAGATGTTACAGAGATACGAAATCAAGGCTGGAGATGTTACAGAGAGTGGAACGCAAAGCTGGAGATGTTACTGAGAAAGGAAAACAAGGCTGGAGATGTTACGGAGAGTGGAAAGCAAGGCTGCAGATGATACAGAGAGAGGAACGCAAGGCTGGAGATGTTACTGAGATAGGAAAGCAAGACTGGAGATGTTACAGAGAGAGGAAAGCAAGACTGGAGATGTTAAAGACAGTGGAAAGCAAGGCTGGAGATATTGCAGGGAGAGCAAAGCAAGACTGGTGATGTTACAGAGGGAGGAAAGCAAAGCTGGAGAGGTTACAGAGAGAGGAAAGCAAGGCTGGAGATTTTACTAGTACAGGAAAGAAAGTTTGCAGATGTTCCAGAGAGACGAAAACAAGGCTGGAGATGTGAGTGAGAGAGGAAAGCAAGGCTAGCAATATAACAGAGAGAGGAAAACAAGGCAGGAGATGTTTCAGAGAATGGAAAGCAAGGCCTGAGATGTTACAGAGATAGGAAAGCAAGGCTGGAGATGTTTCAGAGATAGGAAAGCAAGTTTGCAGATGTTACAGAGAGAGGAACGCAAGGCTGGAGATGTTACAGTGAGGGTAAAGCAAGGCTACAGATGTTACCGAGATAGGAAAGCAAGGCTGGCGATGTTACAGACAGTGGAAAGCAATGTTGCAGATGTTACAGACAGTGCAAAGCAAGGATGGAGATGTTACAGGGAGAGCAAAGCAAGGCTGGTGATGTTACAGAGAGAGGAACGCAAAGCTGGAGAGGTTACAGAGAGATGAAAGCAAGGCTGGAGATGTGAGTGAGAGAGGAAAGCAAGGCTAGCGATATAACAGAGATAGGAAAGCAAGGCAGGAGATGTTTCAGAGAGTGGAAAGCAAGGCCTGAGATGTTACAGAGATAGTAAAGCAAGGGACGAGATGTTACAGAGATAGGAAATCAAGGCTGGAGATGTTACTGAGAGAGGAAAGCAAGGGTCGAGGTGCGACCGAGATAGGAAAGCAACGCTGGAGATGTTATGGAGAGAGGAACGCAATGCTGGAGTTTTACAGAGAGAGGAAAGCATGACCAGGCATGTCAAAGAGAGAGGAAAACAAGGCTGGAAATGTTACAGAGATAGGAAAGCAAGTTTGCAGATGTTACAGTCAGAGGAAAGCAAGGCTGGAGATGTTTCAGCAATAGGGAAGCCAGGCTGGAGATGTTACAGAGAGAGCAAAGCAAATTTGCAAATATTACAGTCAGAGGAAAGCAAGGCTGGACATGTTTCAGAGATAGGAAAGTAAGGCTGGAGATGTATCAGAGATAGGAAAGCAAGTTTGCAGATGTTACACAGAGAGGATAGCAATGGTGGAGACGTTACAGGTAGGGCAAAGCAAGGCAGGAAATGGTACAGAGAGTGAAAAGCAAGGCTGGAGATGTTACAGAGAGAGGAAAGCAAGGCTGGAGATGTTACAGACAGTGAAAAGCAATGTTGGAGATGTTACAGACAGTGCAAAGCAAGGCTGGAGATGTTACAGGGAGAGCAAAGCAAGGCTGGTGATGATACAGATAGAGGAACGCAAAGCTGGAGAGGTTACAGAGAAAGGAAAGCAAGGCTGGAGATGGTTCAGAGAGAGGAAAAAAGGCTGGAGATGTTACAGAGATAGGAAAGCAATGCTGGAGATTTTACCAGTATCGGAAAGAAAGTTTGTAGATGTTACAGAGAGACGAAAGCAAGGCTGGAGATATAACAGAGATAGGAAAGCAAGGCAGGAGATGTTTCAGAGAGTGGAAAGCAAGGCCTGAGATGTTACAGAGATAGGAAAGCAAGGGACGAGATGTTACAGAGAGAGGAAAGCAAGGCTGGAGATGTTACAGTGATAGGAAAGCAAGGCTGGAGATGTTACCGAGAGAGGAAAGCAAAGCTGGAGATGGTTCAGATAGTGGAAAGCAAGGTCGGAAATGTTACAGAGATAGGAAAGCAAGTTTGCAGATGTTTCAGATCGTGTAAAGCAAGGCTGGATATGTTACAGAGAGAGGAACGCAAAGCTGGTAATGTTACAGATATTGCAAAGCAAGTTTGCAGATAAAACAGAGAGAGGAAAGCAATGCTGGAGATGTTACAGAGACAGGAAAGCAAGTTTGCAGATGTTACTGAGAGAGGAAAGCAAGCGTCGAGATGCTACCGAGATAGGAAAGCAACGCTGGAGATGTTACGGAGAGAGGAACGCAATGCTGGAGATGTTACAGAGAGAGGAAAGCATGGCCAGGCATGTCAAAGAGAGAGGAAAACAAGGCTGGAAATGTTACAGAGATAGGAAAGCAAGTTTGCAGATGTTACAGAGAGGAAAGCAAGGCTGGACATGTTTCAGAGATAGGAAAGCAAGGCTGGAGATGTTTCAGAGATAGGAAAGCAAGGCTGGAGAAGTTACCGGTAGGGAAAAGCAAGGCTAGAGATGTTAGCGAGAGACGAAAGCAAGACGGAAGATGTTACAGAGAGAGGAAAGCAAGGCTTGAGATGTTACAGAAATATGAAAGCAAGTTTGCAGATGTTACTGAGAAAGGAAAGCAAGGGTCGAGATGCTACCGAGATAGGAAAGCAATGCTAGAGATGTTATGGAGAGAGGAACGCAGGGCTGGAGGTGTTACAGAGAGAGGAAAGCATGGCCAGGCATGTCAAAGAGAGAGGAAAACAAGGCTGGAAATGTTACAGACATAGGAAAGCCAGTTTGCAGATTTTACAGTCAGAGGAAAGCAAGGCTGGAGATGTTTCAGAGATAGGGAAGCAGGGCTGGAGATGTTACAGAGAGAGCAAAGCAAAATTTGCAAATGTTACAGTAAGAGGAAAACAAGGCTGGACATGTTTCAGAGATAGGCAAGCAAGGCTGGATATGTTCCAGAGATAGGGAAGCAAGTTTGCAGATGTTACAGAGAGAGGAAAGCAATGCTGGAGACGTTACAGGTAGGGCAAAGCCAGGCTAGAGATGTTAGCGAGAGTGGAAAGCAAGGCTGGAGATGTTTCAGAGATAGGAAAGCAATGCTGGAGATGTTACAAATATAGGAAAGCAAATTTGCAGATGTTACAGAGAGAGGAAAGCAAGGGTTGAGATGTTACAGAGATCGGAAAGCACGGCAGGCGATGTTACAGAATGAGGAACGCAAAGCTGAAGACGTTACAGAGAGAGGAATGCAAGGCTGGAGATGTTACAGAGAGTGGAAAGCAAGGCTGGAGATGTTACAGAGAGGCGGAATCAAGGCTAGAGATGTTACAGATTTAGGAAAGCAAGGCTGGAGATGTTTCAGAGATAGGAAAGCAAGGCCGGAGATGTTACAGAGAGGGGAAAGCAGAGCGAGAGATGTTACAGAGTTAGGAGAGCAAGGCCTGAGATGATACAAAGATTGAAATGCAAGGCCGGAAATGTTGCAGATATAGAATAGCAAGGCTGGAGTGTTTACAGAGATAGGAAAGTAAGGTTAGAGATGTGACAGAGATAGGAAAGTAAGGCTGGTGACGTTACAAAGATAGGAATGCAAGCCTGGAGTTGATACAGAGATAGTAAAGCAAGTTTTCAGATGTTACAGAGAGTGGAAAGCAAGGCTGGAGATGTTACAGAATTAGGATAGCAAAGCCAGAGATGTTCAGAGATAGGAATGCAAGGCCGGAGTTGTTAAAGATTTCGGAAAGCAAGATTGCAGATGTTACAGAGAGAGTAAAACAAGGCTGGAGATATTACAGAGAGAGGAAAGCAATGCTGGAGATGTTACAGATATAGGAAAGCAAGTTTGCAGATGTTACAGAGAGAGGAAAGCAAGGGTCGAGATGTTGCAGAGATAGGAAAGCAAGGCTGCAGATTTTAGAGAGAGGAACGTAACGCTGGAGATGTTACAGAGAGAGGAAAGCAAGGCTGGAGATGGTTCAATAGTGGAAAGCAAGGCCGGCAATGTTACAGAGATAGGAAAGCATGTTTGCAGATGTAATAGAGAGAGGAAAGCAAGGCTGGAGATGATACAGAGATAGGAAAGTACGTTCGGAGATGTTAAAGAGATAGGAAAGCAAGGCTGGAGATGTTACAGAGAGAGGAAAGCTAGGCTAGAGATGTTACAGAGATAGGAAAGCAAGGCTGGAGATGTTACAGAGAGTGGAAAGCAAGGCTGGAGATTTTACAGAGACAGGAAAGCAATGCTGGAGATATTACAGAGATAGCAAAGCAAGTTTGCAGATGTTACAGAGAAACGAAGGCAAGGTGGTAGATGTTACAGAGAGAGGAAAGCGAGACTGGAGATGTTGCAGAGATAGGAATGCAAGTTTGCAGATGTTACAGAGAGAGGAATGCACGGCTGGGGATGTTGTAGAGAGTGGAAAGCAAGGCTGCAGATATTACAGACAGAGGAACGCAAAGCTGAAGATGTTGTAGAGAGTGGAATGCAATGCTGCAGATGTAACAGTGATAGGAAAGCAAGACAGGAGATGTAACAGAGAGAGTAAAGCAAGGCTGGAGATGTTACAGAGAGAGGAAAGCAAGGCTTGAGATGTTTCAGAGATAGGAAAGCAAGGCTGGAGATGTTACAGAGAGAGGAAAGCAAGGCTTGAGATGTTTCAGAGAGTGAAAAGCAAGGCTGCAGATGTTACAGACAGAGTAATGCAATGCTGGAGATGTTACAGTGATAGGAAAGCAAGACAGGAGATGTAACAGAGAGAGTAAAGCAAGGCTGGAGATGTTACAGAGAGAGGAAAGCAAGGCTGGACATGGTTCAGAAAGTGGAACGCAAGGCCGGGTATGTTACACAGATAGGAAAGCAAAGCTGCAGATGGTTCAGATAGTGGAAAGCAAGGTCGGAGAAGTTGCAGAGAAAGGAAAGCAAGTTTGCAGATGTAACAGAGAGAGGAAAGCAAGGGTCGAGATGTTACAGATAGAGGAAAGCAAGGCTGGATATGTTACAGAGAGAGGAACGCAAAGCTGGCGATGTTACAGAGATAGGAAAGCAAGGCGAGAGATGATACAGTGAGAGGAAAGCAAGGCTGGATATGTTATAGAGAGAGGAAAGCAAGGCTGGATATGTTACAGAGAGAAGAAAGCAAAGCTGGAGATGGTTCAGATAGAGGAAAGCAAGGCTAGACATGTTACACAGATAGGAAAGCAAGACTGGAGATGTTACAGAGAGAGGAAAACAAGGCTGGAGATGTTGCAGACAGTGGAGAGCAAGGCTGGAGACGTTACAGAGAGAGGAAAGCAAGGCTGGTGATGTTATACAGAGAGGAAAGCAAGGCTGTAGATCGTTCAGATAGTGGAAAGCAAGGCCGGAGATGTTACAGAGATAGCAAAGCAAGTTTGCAGATATTACAGAGATAGGAAAGCAAGGCTGGAGATGTTTCAGTGATAGGAAAGCAAGGCTGGAGATGTTACAGAGATAGCAAAGCAAGTTTGCAGATGTTACAGTAAGAGGAAAGCAAGGCCTGAGATGTTACAGAGATAGGAAAGCAAGGGACGAGATGTTACAGAGATAGGAAATCAAGGCTGGAGATGTTACAGAGAGTGAAACGCAAAGCCGGAGATGTTACTGAGAAAGGAAAACAAGGCTGGAGATGTTACAGCGAGAGGAAAGCAAAGCTGCAGATGTTACAGAGAGTGGAAATCAAGGCTGGAGATGTTTCAGAGATAGGAAAGCAAGTTTGCAGATGTTACAGAGAGAGGAAAGCAAGGTTGGAGATGTTACAGACAGTGGAAAGCAATGTTGGAGATGTTACAGACAGTGCAAAGCAAAGCTGATGAGGTTACTGAGAGAGGAAAGCAAGGCTGGAGATGGTTCAGAGAGAGGAAAAAAGGCTGGAGATGTTACAGCGATAGGAAAGCAATGCTGGAGATTTTACAAGTACAGGAAAGAAAGTTTGCAGATGTTACAGAGAGACGAAAGCAAGGCTGGAGATGTGAGTGAGAGAGGAAAGCAAGGCTAGCGATATAACAGAGATAGGAAAGCAGAGGAAGGAGATGTTTCAGAGAGTGGAAAGCAAGGCCTGAGATGTTACAGAGATAGGAAAGCAAGGGACGAGATGTTACAGAGATAGGAAATCAAGGCTGGAAATGTTACAGAGAGAGGAAAGCAAGGCCTGAGATGTTACAGAGAGAGGAAAGCAAGGCTGGAGATGGAACAGTGATAGGAAAGCAAGGCTGGAGATGTTACAGAGAGAGGAAAGCAAGGTTGGAGATGTTACAGTGATAGGAAAGCAAGGCTGGAGATGTTGCAGAGAGAGGAAAGCAAGGATGGAGATGTTACAGAGAGAGCAAAGCAAATTTGCAAATGTTACAGTAAGAGGAAAGCAAGGCTGGACATGTTTCAGAGATAGGCAAGCAAGGCTGGAGATGTTTCAGAGATAGGAAAGCAAGTTTGCAGATGTTACACAGAGAGGAAAGCAAGGCTGGAGATGTTACAGTGAGGGTAAAGCAAGGCTACAGATGTTACCGAGATTATAAAGCAAGGCTGGAGATGTTACAGACAGTGGAAAGCAATGTTGCAGATGTTACAGACAGTGCAAAGCAAGACTGGAGATGTTACAGGGAGAGCAAAGCAAGGCTGGTGATGTTACAGAGAGAAGAACGCAAAGCTGGAGAGGTTACAGAGAGAGGAAAGCAAGGCTGGAGATGGTTCAGAGAGAGGAAAATGGGCTCGAGATGTTACAGAGATTGGAAAGCAATGCTGGAGATTTTACAAGTGCATGAAAGAAAGTTTGCAGATGTTACAGAGAGACGAAAGCAAGGCTGGAGATGTGAGTGAGAGAGGAAAGTAAGCCTAGCGATATAACAGAGATAGGAAAGCAAGGCAGGAGATGTTTCAGAGATAGGAAAGCAAGGGACGAGATGTTACAGAGATACGAAATCAAGGCTGGAGATGTTACAGAGAGTGGAACGCAAAGCTGGAGATGTTACTGAGAAAGGAAAACAAGGCTGGAGATGTTACGGAGAGTGGAAAGCAAGGCTGCAGATGATACAGAGAGAGGAACGCAAGGCTGGAGATGTTACAGAGAGAGGAAAGCATGGCCAGGCATGTCAAAGAGAGAGGAAAACAAGGCTGGAAATGTTTCAGAGATAGTAAAGCAAGGCTGGAGATGTTTCAGAGATAGGAAAGCAAGTTTGCAGATGTTACAGAGAGAGGAAAGCAATGCTCGAGACTTTACATGTAGGGCAAAGCAAGGCTAGAGATGTTAGCGAGAGTGGAAAGCAAGGCTGGAGATGTTTCAGAGATAGGAAAGCAAGTTTGCAGATGTTACAGAGAGAGGAACGCAAGGCTGGAGATGTTACAGTGAGGGTAAAGCAAGGCTACAGATGTTACCGAGATAGGAAAGCAAGGCTGGCGATGTTACAGACAGTGGAAAGCAATGTTGCAGATGTTACAGACAGTGCAAAGCAAGGATGGAGATGTTACAGGGAGAGCAAAGCAAGGCTGGTGATGTTACAGAGAGAGGAACGCAAAGCTGGAGAGGTTACAGAGAGATGAAAGCAAGGCTGGAGATGTGAGTGAGAGAGGAAAGCAAGGCTAGCGATATAACAGAGATAGGAAAGCAAGGCAGGAGATGTTTCAGAGAGTGGAAAGCAAGGCCTGAGATGTTACAGAGATAGTAAAGCAAGGGACGAGATGTTACAGAGATAGGAAATCAAGGCTGGAGATGTTACTGAGAGAGGAAAGCAAGGGTCGAGGTGCGACCGAGATAGGAAAGCAACGCTGGAGATGTTATGGAGAGAGGAACGCAATGCTGGAGTTTTACAGAGAGAGGAAAGCATGACCAGGCATGTCAAAGAGAGAGGAAAACAAGGCTGGAAATGTTACAGAGATAGGAAAGCAATGCTGGAGATGTTACAGAGACAGGAAAGCAAGTTTGCAGATGTTACTGAGAGAGGAAAGCAAGCGTCGAGATGCTACCGAGATAGGAAAGCAACGCTGGAGATGTTACGGAGAGAGGAACGCAATGCTGGAGATGTTACAGAGAGAGGAAAGCGTGGCCAGGCATGTCAAAGAGAGAGGAAAACAAGGCTGGAAATGTTACAGAGATAGGAAAGCAAGTTTACAGATGTTACAGTCAGAGGAAAGCAAGGCTGGAGATGTTTCAGAGATAGGAAAGCAAGGCTGGAGATGTTTCAGAGATAGGAAAGCAATGCTGGAGAAGTTACCGGTAGGGAAAAGCAAGGCTAGAGATGTTAGCGAGAGACGAAAGCAAGACGGAAGATGTTACAGAGAGAGGAAAGCAAGGCTTGAGATGTTACAGAAATATGAAAGCAAGTTTGCAGATGTTACTGAGAAAGGAAAGCAAGGGTCGAGATGCTACCGAGATAGGAAAGCAATGCTAGAGATGTTATGGAGAGAGGAACGCAGGGCTGGAGATGTTACAGAGAGAGGAAAGCATGGCCAGGCATGTCAAAGAGAGAGGAAAACAAGGCTGGAAATGTTACAGACATAGGAAAGCCAGTTTGCAGATTTTACAGTCAGAGGAAAGCAAGGCTGGAGATGTTTCAGAGATAGGGAAGCAGGGCTGGAGATGTTACAGAGAGAGCAAAGCAAATTTGCAAATGTTACAGTAAGAGGAAAACAAGGCTGGACATGTTTCAGAGATAGGCAAGCAAGGCTGGATATGTTCCAGAGATAGGGAAGCAAGTTTGCAGATGTTACAGAGAGAGGAAAGCAATGCTGGAGACGTTACAGGTAGGGCAAAGCCAGGCTAGAGATGTTAGCGAGAGTGGAAAGCAAGGCTGGAGATGTTTCAGAGATAGGAAAGCAAGTTTGCAGATTTTACAGAGAGAGGAAAGCAATGCTGGAGACGTTACAGGTCGGGCAAAGCAAGGCTAGAGATGTTAGCGAGAGTGGAAAGAAAGGCTGGAGATGTTTCAGAGATAGGAAAGCAAGTTTGCAGATTTTACAGAGGTAGGAAAGCAAGGCTGGAGATGTTACAGACAGTGGAAAGCAATGTTGGAGATGTTACAGACAGTGCCAAGCAAGGCTGGACATGTTACAGGGAGAGCAAAGCAAGGCTGGTGATGTTACAGAGAGAGGAACGCAAAGCTGGAGAGGTTACAGAGAGAGGAAAGCAAGGCTGGAGATGGTTCAGAGAGAGGAAAAAAGGCTGGAGATGTTACTGAGATAGGAAAACAAGGCTGGAGATGTTGCAGTGATAGGAAAGCAAGGCTGGAGATGTTACTGAGATAGGAAAACAAGGCTGGAGATGTTACGTGAGAGGAAAGCAAGGCTGGAGATGTTTCAGTGAGTGGAAAGCAAGGCTGGAGATGTTACCAAGAGAAAAAAAGCAAGGCTGGAGATGTTACCGAGAGAGGAAAGCAAAGATACAGATGGTTCAGACAGTGGAAAGCAAGGTCGGACATGTTACAGAGATGGGAAAGCAAGTTAGCAGATGGTTCAGATCGTGTAACGCAAGGCTGGATATGTTACAGAGATTGCAAAGCAAGGCTGGAGATGTTACAGGGAGAGCAAAGCAAGGCTAGAGATGTTACAGAGAGACGAAGGCAAGGCGGAAGATGTTACAGAGAGAGGAAAGCAAGGCTTGAGATGTTACAGAGATAGGAAAGCAATGCTGGAGATTTTACCAGTATCGGAAAGAAAGTTTGTAGATGTTACAGAGAGACGAAAGCAAGGCTGGAGATATAACAGAGATAGGAAAGCAAGGCAGGAGATGTTTCAGAGAGTGGAAAGCAAGGCCTGAGATGTTACAGAGATAGGAAATCAAGGCTGGAGATGGTTCAGATAGTGGAAAGCAAGGTCGGAAATGTTACAGAGATAGGAAAGCAAGTTTGCAGATGTTTCAGATCGTGTAAAGCAAGGCTGGATATGTTACAGAGAGAGGAACGCAAAGCTGGTAATGTTACAGATATTGCAAAGCAAGTTTGCAGATAAAACAGAGAGAGGAAAGCAATGCTGGAGATGTTACAGAGACAGGAAAGCAAGTTTGCAGATGTTACTGAGAGAGGAAAGCAAGCGTCGAGATGCTACCGAGATAGGAAAGCAACGCTGGAGATGTTACGGAGAGAGGAACGCAATGCTGGAGATGTTACAGAGAGAGGAAAGCATGGCCAGGCATGTCAAAGAGAGAGGAAAACAAGGCTGGAAATGTTACAGAGATAGGAAAGCATGTTTGCAGATGTTACAGAGAGGAAAGCAAGGCTGGACATGTTTCAGAGATAGGAAAGCAAGGCTGGAGATGTTTCAGAGATAGGAAAGCAATGCTGTAGAAGTTACAGGTAGGGAAAAGCAAGGCTAGAGATGTTAGCGAGAGACGAAAGCAAGACGGAAGATGTTACAGAGAGAGGAAAGCAAGGCTTGAGATGTTACAGAAATATGAAAGCAAGTTTGCAGATGTTACTGAGAAAGGAAAGCAAGGGTCGAGATGCTACCGAGATAGGAAAGCAATGCTAGAGATGTTATGGAGAGAGGAACGCAGGGCTGGAGGTGTTACAGAGAGAGGAAAGCATGGCCAGGCATGTCAAAGAGAGAGGAAAACAAGGCTGGAAATGTTACAGACATAGGAAAGCCAGTTTGCAGATGTTACAGTCAGAGGAAAGCAAGGCTGGAGATGTTTCAGAGATAGGGAAGCAGGGCTGGAGATGTTACAGAGAGAGCAAAGCAAATTTGCAAATGTTACAGAGAGAGCAAAGCAAATTTGCAAATGTTACAGTAAGAGGAAAACAAGGCTGGACATGTTTCAGAGATAGGCAAGCAAGGCTGGATATGTTCCAGAGATAGGGAAGCAAGTTTGCAGATGTTACAGAGAGAGGAAAGCAATGCTGGAGACGTTACAGGTAGGGCAAAGCCAGGCTAGAGATGTTAGCGAGAGTGGAAAGCAAGGCTGGAGATGTTTCAGAGATAGGAAAGCAAGTTTGCAGATTTTACAGAGAGAGGAAAGCAATGCTGGAGACGTTACAGGTCGGGCAAAGCAAGGCTAGAGATGTTAGCGAGAGTGGAAAGAAAGGCTGGAGATGTTTCAGAGATAGGAAAGCAAGGCTGGAGATGTTACAGAGGTAGGAAAGCAAGGCTGGAGATGTTACAGACAGTGGAAAGCAATGTTGGAGATGTTACAGACAGTGCCAAGCAAGGCTGGACATGTTACAGGGAGAGCAAAGCAAGGCTGGTGATGTTACAGAGAGAGGAACGCAAAGCTGGAGAGTTTACAGAGAGAGGAAAGCAAGGCTGGAGATGGTTCAGAGAGAGGAAAAAAGGCTGGAGATGTTACTGAGATAGGAAAACAAGGCTGGAGATGTTGCAGTGATAGGAAAGCAAGGCTGCAGATGTTTCAGTGAGTGGAAAGCAAGGCTGGAGATGTTACCAAGAGAAAAAAAGCAAGGCTGGAGATGTTACCGAGAGAGGAAAGCAAAGATACAGATGGTTCAGACAGTGGAAAGCAAGGTCGGACATGTTACAGAGATGGGAAAGCAAGTTAGCAGATGGTTCAGATCGTGTAACGCAAGGCTGGATATGTTACAGAGATTGCAAAGCAAGGCTGGAGATGTTACAGGGAGAGCAAAGCAAGGCTAGAGATGTTACAGAGAGACGAAGGCAAGGCGGAAGATGTTACAGAGAGAGGAAAGCAAGGCTTGAGATGTTACAGGGATAGGAAAGCAAGTTTGCAGATGTTACTGAGAGAGGAAAGCAAGGGTCGAGATGCTACCGAGATAGGAAAGCAACGCTGGAGATGTTATGGAGAGAGGAACGCAATGCTGGAGATGTTACAGAGAGAGGAAAGCATGTGCTGATATGTTAAAAAGAGAGGAAAACGAGGCTGGAAATGTTACAGAGATAGTAAAGCAAGATTGCAGATGTTACAGTCAGAGGAAAGCAAGGCAGGAGATGTGTCAGAGATAGGCAAGCAAGGCTGGAGATGTTACCAGAGAGAGCAAAGCAAGTTTGCAAATGTTACAGTAAGAGGAAAGCAAGGCTGGAGATGTTTCAGAGAGAGGAAAGCAAGTTTGCAGATGTTACAGAGAGAGGATAGCAAGGCTGGAGATGTTACAGGGAGGGTAAAGAAAGGCTACAGATGTTACAGAGAGAGGAAAGCAAGGCTGGAGATGTTACAGACAGTGGAAAGCAATGTTGGAGATGTTACAGAGGGAGGAACGTAAAGCTGGAGAGGTTACAGAGAGAGGAAAGCAAGGGATGAGATGTTACAGAGATAGGAAATCACGGCTGGAGATGTTACAGAGAGTGAAACGCAAAGCCGGAGATGTTACTGAGAAAGGAAAACAAGGCTGGAGATGTTACAGTGACAGGAAAGCAAAGCTGGAGATGTTACAATGAGAGGAAAGCAAGGATGGAGATGTTACCGAGAGAAAAAAGCAAGGCTGGAGATGTTACCGAGAGAGGAAAGCAAAGCTGCAGATGGTTCAGATAGTGGAAAGCAAGGTCGGACATGTTACAGAGATGGGAAAGCAAGTTTGCAGATGGTTCACATCGTGTAAAGCAAAGCTGGATATGTTACAGAGAGAGGGACGCAAAGCTGGTAATGTTACAGAGATTGCAAAGCAAGTTTGCAGATGTCACAGAGAGAGGAATGCAAGGCTGGAGATGTTACAGGGAGAGCAAAGCAAGGCTAGAGATGTTACAGAGAGAGGAAAGCAAGGCTTGAGATGTTACAGAGATAGGAAAGCAAGTGTGCAGATGTTACAGAGATAGGAAAGCAAGGGTCGGGATGCTACCGAGATAGGAAAGCAAGGCTGGAAATGTTACAGACAGTGGAAAGCAATTTTGGAGATGTTACAGGGAAAGCAAAGCAAGTCTGCAGATGTTACAGAGAGAGGAACGCAAAGCTGGAGATGTTGTCGAGAATGGAAAGCAAGGCTGGAGATGTTACTGAGATACGAAAACAAGGCTGGAGATGTTACCGTGAGAGGAAACCAAGGCTTGAGATGTTTCAGAGAGTGGAAAACAAGGCTGCAGATATTACAGACAGAGGAACGCAAAGCTGGAGATGTTGTCGATAGTGGAAAGCAAGGCTGGAGATGTTACAGTGATAGGAAAGCAAGGCTGGAGATGTTACCGAGAGAAAAAAACAAGGCTGGAGATGTTACCGAGAGAGGAAATCAAAGCTGCAGATGGTTCAGATAGTGGAAAGCAAGGTCGGACATGTTACAGAAATAGGAAAGCAAGTTTGCAGATGGTTCAGATCGTGTAAAGCAAGAATGGATATGTTACAGAGAGAGGAACGCAAAGCTGGCGATGTTACAGGTACAGGAAAGCAAGTTTGCAGATGTTACAGAGAGAGGAAAGCAAAGCTGGAGATGTGAGTGAGAGAGGAAAGCAAGACTAACGATATAACAGAGATAGGAAAGCAAGGCAAGAGATGTTTCATAGATAGGAAAGCATGGGACGAGATGTTACAGAGATTTGAAAGCAAGGCTGGAGATGTTACTGAGATAGGAAAATAAGGCTGGAGATGTTACCGTGAGAGGAAAGCAAGGCTTGAGATGTTTCAGAGAGTGGAAAGCAAGGCTGGAGATGTTACTGAGATAGGAAAACAAGGCTGGAGATGTTACCGTGAGAGGAAAGCAAGGCTTGAGATGTTTCAGAGAGTGGAAAGCAAGTCGGCAGATATTACAGACAGAGGAATGCAAAGCTGGAGATGTTGTAGAGAGTGGAAAGCAAGGCTGGAGATGTTACAGTGAGAGGAAAGCAACGCAGGAGATGTAACAGAGAGAGGAAAGCAAGGCTGGAGATGTTACAGAGAGAAAAAAGCAAGGCTGGAGATGTTTCAGCGAGAAGAAAGCAAAGCTGCAGATGGTTCAGATCGTGGAAAGCAAGGCCCGAGATGATACAGAGATAGGAAATCAAGGCTAGAGATGTTACAGAGAGTGGAAAGCAAGGCTGGATATGTTACAGAGAGAAGATAACAAGGCTGGAGATGTTACAGAGAGGGGTAAGCAAGTTTGCAGATGTTACAGAGAGAAGAAAGCAAGGCTGGAGACGTTACAGAGAGTGGAAAGCAAGTTTGCAGATGTTACAGAGGGAGGAAAGCAAGGCTGGAGATGTTACTAAGAGAGGAAAGCAAAGCTGGAGATGGCTCAGATAGTGGAAAGCAATGCTGGAGATGTTACAGAGATAGCAAAGCAAGTTTGCAGATGTAACAAAGAGAGGAAAGCAAGGCGGGAGATGTTACAGAGAGAGGAACGCAAAGCTGGAATTGTTACAGTGAGTGGAAAGCAAGGCCGGAGATGTTACAGAGATAGGACAGCAATTTTGCAAATGTTGCAGAGAGTGGAAAGCAAGGCCGGAGATGTTATAGAGATAGGACAACAATTTTGCAAATGTTGCAGAGATAGGAAAGCAAGGCTGGAGATGTTACAGAGAGAGGAAAGCAAGGCTGGAGATGTTACAGAGAGAGGAAAGCAAGGCTGGAGTTGTTACAGAGAGACGAAAGCAAGGCTGGAGATGTTACAGACAGACGAAAGCAAGGCGGAAGATGTTACAGACAGAGGAAAGCAAGTTTGCAGATGTTACAGAGAGACGAAAGCAAAGCTGTAGATGGTTCAGATAGTGGAAAGCAAGGCCGGAGATGTTACAGAGATAGGAAAGCAAGGCTGGAGATGTTACAGAGAGACGAAAGCAAGGCTGGATATGTTACAGACAGACGAAAGCAAGACGGAAGATGTTACAGAGAGAGGAAAGTAAGGCTGGAGATGTTACCGTGAGAGGAAAGGAAGGCTTGAGATGTTTCAGAGAGTGGAAAGCAAGGCTGGAGATATTACAGACAGAGGAAAGCAAGGCTGGAGATGTTGTCGAGAGTGGAAAGCAAGGCTGGAGCTGTAACCGTGATCGGAAAGCAAGACAGGAGATGTAACAGAGAGAAGAACGCATGGCTGGAGATGTTATAGAGAGAGGGAAGCAAGGCTGGAGATGTTACAGGGAGAGCAAAGCAAGGCTGGTGATGGTACAGAGGGAGGAACGTAAAGCTGGAGAGGTTACAGAGATAGGAAAGCAATGCTGGAGATTTTACAAGTACAGGAAAGAAAGTTTGCAGATGTTACAGAGAGACGAAAGCAAGGCTGGAGATGTGAGTGAGAGAGGAAAGCATGGCTAGCGATATAACAGAGATAGGAAAGCAAGGCAGGAGATGTTTCAGAGAGTGGAAAGCAAGGCCTGAGATGTTACAGAGATAGGAAATCAAGGGACGAGACGTTACAGAGATAGGAAATCAAGGCTGAAGATGTTACAGAGAGTGAAACGCAAAGCCGGAGATGTTACTGAGAGAAAAAAGCAAGGCTGGAGATGTTACCGAGAGAGGAAAGCAAAGCTGCATATGGTTCAGACAGTGGAAAACAAGGTCGGACATGTTACAGAGATGGGGAAGCAAGTTTGCAGATGGTTCAGATCGTGTAAAGCAAGGCTGGATATGTTACAGAGAGAGGAATGCAAAGCTGGTAATGTTACAGAGATAGGAAAGCAAGTTTGCAGATGTTAAAGAGAGAGGAAAGGAATGGTGGAGATGTTACAGGGAGTGAAAAGCAAGGCCTGAGATGTTACAGAGATAGGAAAGCAAGGGACGAGATGTTACAGAGAGAGGAAAGCAAGGCTGCAGATGATACAGAGAGAGGAACGCAAGGCTGGAGATGTTACTGAGATAGGAAAACAAGGCTGGAGATGTTACCGTGAGAGGAAAGCAAGGCTTGAGATGTTTCAGAGAGTGGAAAGCAAGGCTTCAGATATTACAGACAGAGGAACTCAAAGTTGGAGATGTTGTCGAGAGTCGAAAGCAAGGCTGGAGATGTTACAGTGATAGGAAAGCAAGGCTGGAGATGTTACAGAGAGAGGAAAGCAAGGATGGAGATGTTACCGAGAGAAAAAAGCAAGGCTGGAGATGTTACCGAGAGAGGAAAGCAAAGCTGCAGATGGTTCAGATAGTGGAAAGCAAGGTCGGAAATGTTACAGAAATAGGAAAGCAAGTTGGCAGATTGTTCACATCGTGTAAAGCAAGGCTGGATATGTTACAGAGAGAGGAACGCAAAGCTTGTAATGTTACAGAGATTGCAAAGCAAGTTTGCAGATGTCACAGAGAGAGGAATGCAAGGCTGGAGATGTTACTGGGAGAGCAAAGCAAGGCTAGAGATGTTACAGAGAGAGGAAAGCAAGACTGCAGATGTTACAGACAGAGGAACGTAATGCTGGAGATGTTACAGAGAGACGAAAGCAAGGCCGGAAATGTTACAGAGATAGGAAAGCAAGGCTGGAAATGTTACAGAGATAGGAAAGCAATGCTGGAGACTTTACAGGTACACAGAAGCAAGTTTGCAGATGTTACAGAGAGACGAAAGCAAGGCTGGAGATGTGAGTGAGAGAGGAAAGCAAGGCTAGCGATATAACAGAGATAGGAAAGCAAGGCAGGAGATGTTTCAGAGATAGGAAAGCATGGGACGAGATGATACAGAGATATGAAAACAAGGCTGGAGATGATACCGTGAGAGGAAAGCAAGGCTTGAGATGTTTCAGAGAGTGGGAAGCAAGTCGGCAGATGTTACAGACAGAGGAACGCAAAGCTGGAGATGTTGTAGAGAGTGGAAAGCAAGGCTGGAGATGTTACAGTGAGAGGAAAGCAAGACAGGAGATGTAACAGAGAGAGGAAAGCAAGGCTGGAGATGTTACAGAGAGAGGAAAGCAAAGCTGGAGGTGGTTCAGATCGTGGAAAGCAAGTCCCGAAATGATACAGAGATAGGAAAGCAAGTTTGCAGATGTAACAGAGAGAGCAAAGCAAGGCTAGAGATGTTACAGAGAGTGGAAAGCAAGGCTGGATATGTTACAGAGAGAGGAATGCAAGGCTGGAGATGTTACAGAGATAGGATAGCAATTTTGCAGATATTACAGACAGAGGAACGCAAAGCTGGAGATGTTGTCGAGAGTTGAATGCAAGGCTGGAGATGTTACAGTGATAGGAAAGCAAGACAGGAGATGTAACAGAGAGAGGAAAGCCTGGCCAGAGATGTTACAGAGGGAGGAAAGCAAGGCTGGAGATGTTACAGACAGTGGAGAACAAGGCTGTAGACGTTACAGAGATAGGAAAGCAAGTTTGCAGATATTACAGAGAGTGGAAAGCAAGGCTGGAGATGTTATAGAGAGGAACGCAAAGCTGGAGTTGTTACAGTGAGTGGAAAACAAGGCCGGCGATGTTACAGAGATAGGATAGCAATTTTGCACATGTTACATAGAGAGGAAAGCAAGGCTGGAGATGTTACAGAGAGAGGAAAGCAAGACAGGAGATGTAACAGAGAGAGGAAAGCAAGGCTGTAGATAGTTCAGATAGTGGAAAGCAAGGCTGGAGAAGTTACAGAGATAGCAAAGCAAGGCTGGAGATGTTACAGAGAGAGGAAAGCAAGGCTATCGATATTACTGACGCAGGAAAGCAAGGCAGGAGATGTTACAGCGAGTGGAAAACAAGGCCGGAGATGTTGCAGAGAGTGAAAATCAAGGCCTGAGATGTTACAGAGATAGGAAATCAAGGCAGGAGATGTTGTCGTGAGTGGAAATCAAGGCTGGAGATGATACACTGATAGGAAAGCAAGACTGGGGATGTTACAGAGAGAGGAAAGCAAGGCTGGAGATGTTGTCGTGAGTGGAAATCAAGGCTGGAGATGTTACAGTGATAGGAAAGCAAGGCTGGAGATGTTTCAGAGAGTGGAAAGCAAGGCTGGAGATGTTACAGAGAGAGGAAAGCAAGGATGGAGATGTTACCGAGAGAAAAAAGCAAGGCTGGAGATGTTACCGAGAGAGGAAAGCAAAGCTGCAGATGGTTCAGATAGTGGAAAGCAAGGTCATTCATGTTACAGAGATGGGAAAGCAAGTTTGCAGATGGTTCACATCGTGTAAAGCAAGGCTGGATATGTTAAAGAGAGAGGAACGCAAAGCTTGTAATGTTACAGAGATTGCAAAGCAAGTTTGCAGATGTCACAGAGAGAGGAATGCAATGCTGGAGATGTTACAGGGAGAGCAAAGCAAGGCTAGAGATGTTACAGAGAGACGAAAGCAAGGCGGGAGATGTTAAAGAGAGAGGAAAGCAAGGCTTGAGATGTTACAGAGATAGGAAAGCAAGTTTGCAGATGTTACTGAGAGAGGAAAGCACGGGTCGAGATGTTACCGACCTAGCAAAGCAACGCTGGAGATGTTATGGAGAGAGGAACGCAATGTTGGAGATGTTATGGAGAGAGGAAAGCATGGGCTGATCTGTTAAAGAGAGAGGAAAACAAGGCTGGAAATGTTACAGAGACAGGAAAGCAAGTTTGCAGATGTTACACAGAGAGGAAAGCAAGGCTGGAGATGTTTCAGAGATAGGAAGGCAAGTTTGCAGATATTACAGAGAGAGGAAAGCAAGGCTACAGATGTTACAGAGATAGTAAAGCAAGGCTGGAGATGTTACAGGGAGAGCAAAGCAAGGCTGGTGACGTTACAGAGAGAGGAACGCAAAGCTGGAGAGGTTACAGAGAGACGAAAGCAAGGCTGGAGATGTGAGTGAGAGAGGAAAGCAAGGCTAGCGATATAACAGAGATAGGAAAGCAAGGCAGGAGATGTTTCAGAGAGTGGAAAGCAAGGCCTGAGATGTTACAGAGATAGGAAAGCAAGGGACGAGTGGAGAGCAAGGCTGGAGATATTACAGAGAGGAATGCAAAGCTGGAGTTGTTGTCGAAAGTGGAAAGCCAGGCTGGAGATGTAACAGTGATAGGAAAGCAAGACAGGAGATGTAACAGAGAGAGGAATGCAAGGCTGGAGATGTTACAGAGAGAGGAAAGCAAGACTGGAGATGTTACAGACAGTGGAAAGCAATGTTGGAGATGTTACAGACAGTGCAAAGCAAGGCTGGAGATATTGCAGGGAGAGCAAAGCAAGACTGGTGTTGTTACAGAGGGAGGAACGCAAAGCTGGAGAGGTGACAGAGAGAGGAAAGCAAGGCTGGAGATGGTTCAGAGAGAGGAAAAAAGGCTGGATATGTTCCAGAGATAGAAAAGCAATGCTGGAGATTTTACAAGTACAGGAAAGAAAGTTTGAAGATGTTCCAGAGAGACGAAAACAAGGCTGGAGTTGTGAGTGAGAGAGGAAAGCAAGGCTAGCGATATAACAGAGATAGGAAAACAAGGCAGGAGATGTTTCAGAGAATGGAAAGCAAGGCCTGAGATGTTACAGAGATAGGAAAGCAAGGCAGGAGATGTTTCAGAGAATGGAAAGCAAGGCCTGAGATGTTACAGAGATAGGAAAGCAAGGCTGGAGATGTGGTCGTGAGTGGAAATCAAGGATGGAGATGTTACAGTGATAGGAAAGAAAGACTTTGGATGTTACAGAGAGAGGAAAGCAAGGCTGGAGATGTTACAGTGATAGGAAAGCAAGACCGTTGATGTTACAGAGAGAGGAAAGCAAGGCTGGAGATGTTACAGTGATAGGAAAGCAAGGCTGGAGATGTTTCAGAGAGTGGAAAGCAAGGCTGCAGATATTACAGGCAGAGGAACTCAAAGTTGGAGATGTTGTCGAGAGTGGAAAGCAAGGCTGGAGATGTTACAGTGATAGGAAAGCAAGGCTGGAGATGTTACAGAGAGAGGAAAGCAAGGATGGAGATGTTACCGAGAGAAAAAAGCAAGGCTGGAGATGTTACCGAGAGAGGAAAGCAAAGCTGCAGATGGTTCAGATAGTGGAAAGCAAGGTCATTCATGTTACAGAGATGGGAAAGCAAGTTTGCAGATGGTTCACATCGTGTAAAGCAAGGCTGGATATGTTACAGAGAGAGGAACGCAAAGCTTGTAATGTTACAGAGATTGCAAAGCAAGTTTGCAGATGTCACAGAGAGAGGAATGCAATGCTGGAGATGTTACAGGGAGAGCAAAGCAAGGCTAGAGATGTTACAGAGAGACGAAAGCAAGGCTTGAGATGTTACAGAGATAGGAAAGCAAGTTTGCAGATGTTACTGAGAGAGGAAAGCACGGGTCGAGATGCTACCGACCTAGCAAAGCAACGCTGGAGATGTTATGGAGAGAGGAACGCAATGCTGGAGATGTTACAGAGAGAGGAAAGCATGGGCTGATCTGTTAAAGAGAGAGGAAAACAAGGCTGGAAATGTTACAGAGATAGGAAAGCAAGTTTGCAGATGTTACACAGAGAGGAAACCAAGGCTGGACATGTTTCAGAGATAGTAAAGCAAGGCTGGAGATGTTTCAGAGATAGGAAAGCAAGTTTGCAGATGTTACAGAGAGAGGAAAGCAATGCTAGAGACTTTACATGTAGGGCAAAGCAAGGCTAGAGATGTTAGCGAGAGTGGAAAGCAAGGCTGGAGATGTTTCAGAGATAGGAAAGCAAGTTTGCAGATGTTACAGAGAGAGGAAAGCAATGCTAGAGACTTTACATGTAGGGCAAAGCAAGGCTAGAGATGTTAGCGAGAGTGGAAAGCAAGGCTGGAGATGTTACAGAGATAGTAAAGCAAGGCTGGAGATGTTACAGACAGTGGAAAGCAATGTTGGAGATGTTACAGACAGTGCAAAGCAAGGCTGGTGATGTTACAGAGAGAGGAACGCAAAGCTGGAGAGGTTACAGAGAGACGAAAGCAAGGCTGGAGATGTGAGTGAGAGAGGAAAGCAAGGCTAGCGATATAACAGAGATAGGAAAGCAAGGCAGGAGATGTTTCAGAGAGTGAAAAGCAAGGCCTGAGATGTTACAGAGATAGGAAAGCAAGGGACGAGATGTTACAGAGATAGGAAATCAAGGCTGGAGATGTTACTGAGAGAGGAAAGCAAGGGTCGAGGTGCGACCGAGATAGGAAAGCAACGCTGGAGATGTTATGGAGAGAGGAACGCAATGCTGGAGTTTTACAGAGAGAGGAAAGCATGACCAGGCATGTCAAAGAGAGAGGAAAACAAGGCTGGAAATGTTACAGACATAGGAAAGCAAGTTTACAGATGTTACAGTCAGAGGAAAGCAAGGCTGGAGATGTTTCAGCAATAGGGAAGCCAGGCTGGAGATGTTACAGAAAGAGCAAAGCAAATTTGCAAATATTACAGTCAGAGGAAAGCAAGGCTGGACATGTTTCAGAGATAGGAAATTAAGGCTGGAGATGTATCAGAGATAGGAAAGCAAGTTTGCAGATGTAACAGAGAGAGGATAGCAATGTTGGAGATGTTACAGACAGTGCAAAGCAAGGCTGGAGATGTTACAGGGAGAGCAAAGCAAGGCTGGTGATGATACAGATAGAGGAACGCAAAGCTGGAGAGGTTACAGAGAGAGGATAGCAAGGCTGGAGATGGTTCACAGAGAGGAAAAAAGGCTGGAGATGTTACAGAGATAGGAAAGCAATGCTGGAGATTTTACCTGTACCGGAAAGAAAGTTTGTAGATGTTACAGAGAGACGAAAGCAAGGCTGGAGATGTGAGTGAGAGAGGAAAGCAAGGCTAGCGATATATCAGAGATAGGAAAGCAAGGCAGGAGATGTTTCAGGGAGTGGAAAGCAAGGCTGGAGATGTTACAGTGATAGGAAAGCAAGGCTGGAGATGTTGCAGAGAGAGGAAAGCAAGGCTGGAGATGTTACCGAGAGAAAAAAGCAAGGCTGGAGATGTTACAGTGATAGGAAAGCAAGGCTGGAGATGTTTCAGGGAGTGGAAAGCAAGGCTGGAGATGTTACCGAGAGAGGAAAGTAATGCTGTAGAAGTTACAGGTAGGGAAAAGCAAGGCTAGAGATGTTAGCGAGAGACGAAAGCAAGGCGGAAGATGTTACAGACAGAGGAAAGCAAGGCTTGAGATGTTACAGAGATAGGAAAGCAAGTTTGCAGATGTTACTGAGAAAGGAAAGCAAGGGTCGAGATGCTACCGTGATAGGAAAGCAATGCTAGAGATGTTATGGAGAGAGGAACGCAATGCTGGAGATGTTACAGAGAGAGGAAAGCATGGCCAGGCATGTCAAAGAGAGAGGAAAACAAGGCTGGAAATGTTACAGACATAGGAAAGCCAGTTTGCAGATGTTACAGTCAGAGGAAAGCAAGGCTGGAGATGTTTCAGAGATAGGGAAGCAAGGCTGGAGATGTTACAGAGAGAGCAAAGCAAATTTGCAAATGTTACAGTAAGAGGAAAACAAGGCTGGACATGTTTCAGAGATAGGCAAGCAAGGCTGGAGATGTTCCAGAGATAGGAAAGCAAGTTTGCAGATGTTACAGAGAGAGGAAAGCAATGCTGGAGACGTTACAGGTAGGGCAAAGCCAGGCTAGAGATGTTAGCGAGAGTGGAAAGCAAGGCTGGAGATGTTTCAGAGATAGGAAAGCAAGTTTGCAGATTTTACAGAGACAGGAAAGCAATGCTGGAGACGTTACAGGTCGGGCAAAGCAAGGCTAGAGATGTTAGCGATAGTGGAAAGCAAGGCTGGAGATGTTTCAGAGATAGGAAAGCAAGTTTGCAGGTTTTACAGAGATAGGAAAGCAAGGCTGGAGATGTTACAGACAGTGGAAAGCAATGTTGGAGATGTCACAGACAGTGTAAAGCAAGGCTGGAGATGTTACAGGGAGAGCAAAGCAAGGCTGGTGCTGTTACAGAGAGAGGAACGCAAAGCTGGAGAGGTTACAGAGAGAGGAAAGCAAGGCTGGAGATGGTTCAGAGAGAGGAAAAAAGGCTGGAGATGTTACTGAGATAGGAAAACAAGGCTGGAGATGTTACCGTGAGAGGAAAGCAAGGCTGGAGATGTTACAGTGATAGGAAAGCAAGGCTGGAGATGTTACAGTGATAGGAAAGCAAGGCTGGAGATGTTACAGAGAGAGGAAAGCAAGGCTGGGGATTTTACAGTGATAGGAAAGCAAGGCTGGAGATGTTACGTGAGAGGAAAGCAAGGATGGAGATGTTACCGAGAGAGGAAAGCAAAGCTGCAGATGGTTCAGATAGTGGAATGAAAGGTCGGACATGTTACAGAGATGGGAAAGCAAGTTTGTGGATTTTACAGAGATAGGAAAGCAAGGCTGGATATGTTACAGAGAGAGGAACGCAAAGCTGGAGACGTTACAGGTAGGGCAAAGCCAGGCTAGAGATGTTAGCGAGAGTGGAAAGCAAGGCTGGAGATGTTTCAGAGATAGGAAAGCAAGTTTGCAGATTTTACAGAGAGAGGAAAGCAATGCTGGAGACGTTACAGGTCGGGCAAAGCAAGGCTAGAGATGTTAGCGAGAGTGGAAAGAAAGGCTGGAGATGTTTCAGAGATAGGAAAGCAAGGCTGGAGATGTTACAGGTCGGGCAAAGCAAGGCTAGAGATGTTAGCGATAGTGGAAAGCAAGGCTGGAGATGTTTCAGAGATAGGAAAGCAAGTTTGCAGGTTTTACAGAGATAGGAAAGCAAGGCTGGAGATGTTACAGACAGTGGAAAGCAATGTTGGAGATGTTACAGACAGTGTAAAGCAAGGCTGGAGATGTTACAGGGAGAGCAAAGCAAGGCTGGTGCTGTTACAGAGAGAGGAACGCAAAGCTGGAGAGGTTACAGAGAGAGGAAAGCAAGGCTGGAGATGGTTCAGAGAGAGGAAAAAAGGCTGGAGATGTTACTGAGATAGGAAAACAAGGCTGGAGATGTTACCGTGAGAGGAAAGCAAGGCTGCAGATGTTACTGAGATAGGAAAGCAATGCTGGAGATGTTACTGAGATAGGAAAGCAAGGCTGGAGATGTTACAGTGATAGGAAAGCAAGGCTGGAGATGTTACAGAGAGAGGAAAGCAAGGCTGGGGATTTTACAGTGATAGGAAAGCAAGGCTGGAGATGTTACGTGAGAGGAAAGCAAGGATGGAGATGTTACCGAGAGAAAAAAGCAAGGCTGGAGATGTTACCGAGAGAGGAAAGCAAAGCTGCAGATGGTTCAGATAGTGGAATGAAAGGTCGGACATGTTACAGAGATGGGAAAGCAAGTTTGTGGATTTTACAGAGATAGGAAAGCAAGGCTGGATATGTTACAGAGAGAGGAACGCAAAGCTGGAGATGTTACAGAGATTGCAAAGCAAGACTGGAGATGTTACAGGGAGAGCAAAGCAAGGCTAGAGATGTTACTGAGAGACGAAAGCAAGGCGAAAGATGTTACAGAGAGAGGAAAGCAAGCCTTGAGATGTTACAGAGATAGGAAAGCAAGTTTGCAGATGTTACTGAGAGAGGAAAGCAAGGGTCGAGATGCTACCGAGATAGGAAAGCAACGCTGGAGAGGTTATGGAGAGAGGAAAGCATGGGCTGATATGTTAAAGAGAGAGGAAAACAAGGCTGGAAATGTTACAGAAATAGGAAAGCAAGTTTGCAGATGTTACAGTCAGAGGAAAGCAAGGCTGGAGATGTGTCAGAGATAGGCAAGCAAGGCTGGAGATGTTACCAGAGAGAGTAAAGCACGTTTGCAAATGTTACAGTAAGAGGAAAGCCAGGCTGGAGATGTTTCAGAGATAGGAAAGCAAGTTTGCAGATGTTACAGAGAGAGGAAAGCAAGGCTGGAGATGTTACAGTGAGGGTAAAGCAAGGCTACAGATGTTACAGAGATAGTAAAGCAAGGCTGGAGATGTTACAGACAGTGGAAAGCAATGTTGGAGATGTTACAGACAGTGCAAAGCAAGGCTGGTGATGTTACACAGAGAGGAACGCAAAGCTGGAGAGGTTACAGAGAGACGAAAGCAAGGCTGGAGATGTGAGTGAGAGAGGAAAGCAAGGCTAGCGATATAACAGAGATAGGAAAGCAAGGCAGGAGATGTTTCAGAGAGTGGAAAGCAAGGCCTGAGATGTTACAGAGATAGGAAAGCAAGGGACGAGATGTTACAGAGATAGGAAATCAAGGCTGGAGATGTTACTGAGAGAGGAAAGCAAGGGTCGAGATGCGACCGAGATAGGAAAGCAACGCTGGAGATGTTATGGAGAGAGGAACGCAATGCTGGAGTTTTACAGAGAGAGGAAAGCATGACCAGGCATGTCAAAGAGAGAGGAAAACAAGGCTGGAAATGTTACAGAGATAGGAAAGCAAGATTGCAGATGTTACAGTCAGAGGAAAGCAAGGCTGGAGATGTTACAGAAAGAGCAAAGCAAATTTGCAAATATTACAGTCAGAGGAAAGCAAGGCTGGACATGTTTCAGAGATAGGAAATTAAGGCTGGAGATGTATCAGAGATAGGAAAGCAAGTGTGCAGATGTTACAGAGAGAGGATAGCAATGGTGGAGACGTGACAGGTAGGGCAAAGCAAGGCTAGAAATGGTACAGAGAGTGAAAAGCAAGGCTGGAGATGTTTCAGAGATAGGAAAGCAAGTGTGCAGATGTTACAGAGAGAGGATAGCAATGGTGGAGACGTGACAGGTAGGGCAAAGCAAGGCTAGAAATGGTACAGACAGTGAAAAGCAAGGCTGGAGATGTTTCAGAGATAGGAAAGCAAGTTTGCAGATTTAACAGAGAGAGGAACGCATGGCTGGAGATGTTACAGAGAGAGGAAAGCAATGTTGGAGATGTTACAGACAGTGCAAAACAAGGCTGGAGATGTTACAGGGAGAGCAAAGCAAGGCTGGTGATGATACAGATAGAGGAACGCAAAGCTGGAGAGGTTACAGAGAGAGGAAAGCAAGGCTGGAGATGGTTCACAGAGAGGAAAAAAGGCTGGAGATGTTACAGAGATAGGAAAGCAATGCTGGAGATTTTACCTGTACCGGAAAGAAAGTTTGTAGATGTTACAGAGAGACGAAAGCAAGGCTGGAGATGTGAGTGAGAGAGGAAAGCAAGGCTAGCGATATATCAGAGATAGGAAAGCAAGGCAGGAGATGTTTCAGAGAGTGGAAAGCAAGCTTGGAGATGTTACAGTGATAGGAAAGCAAGGCTGGAGATGTTGCAGAGAGAGGAAAGCAAGGCTGGAGATGTTACCGAGAGAAAAAAGCAAGGCTGGAGATGTTACCGAGAGAGGAAAGCAAAGCTGCAGATGGTTCAGATAGTGAAAAGCAAGTTCATTCATGTTACAGAGATAGGAAAGCAAGTTTGCAGATGGATCAGATCGTGTAAAGCAAGGCTGGATATGTTACAGTGAGAGGAACGCAAAGCTGGTAATGTTACAGAGATTGCAAATCAAGTTTGCAGATGTCACAGAGAGAGGAATGCAAGGCTGGAGATGTTACAGAGACAGGAAAGCAAGTTTGCAGATGTTACTGAGAGAGGAAAGCAAGGGTCGAGATGCTACCGAGATAGGAAAGCAACGCTGGAGATGTTATGGAGAGAGGAACGCAATGCTGGAGATGTTACAGAGAGAGGAAAGCATGGCCAGGCATGTCAAAGAGAGAGGAAAACAAGGCTGGAAATGTTACAGAGATAGGAAAGCATGTTTGCAGATGTTACAGAGATAGGAAAGCAAGGCTGGACATGTTTCAGAGATAGGAAATCAAGGCTGGAGATGTTTCAGAGATAGGAAAGCAATGCTGTAGAAGTTACAGGTAGGGAAAAGCAAGGCTAGAGATGTTAGCGAGAGACGAAAGCAAGGCGGAAGATGTTACAGACAGAGGAAAGCAAGGCTTGAGATGTTACAGAGATAGGAAAGCAAGTTTGCAGATGTTACTGAGAAAGGAAAGCAAGGGTCGAGATGCTACCGTGATAGGAAAGCAATGCTAGAGATGTTATGGAGAGAGGAACGCAAGGCTGGAGATGTTACAGAGAGAGGAAAGCATGGCCAGGCATGTCAAAGAGAGAGGAAAACAAGGCTGGAAATGTTACAGACATAGGAAAGCCAGTTTGCAGATGTTACAGTCAGAGGAAAGCAAGGCTGGAGATGTTTCAGAGATAGGCAAGCAAGGCTGGAGATGTTCCAGAGATAGGAAAGCAAGTTTGCAGATGTTACAGAGAGAGGAAAGCAATGCTGGAGACGTTACAGGTAGGGCAAAGCCAGGCTAGAGATGTTAGCGAGAGTGGAAAGCAAGGCTGGAGATGTTTCAGAGATAGGAAAGCAAGTTTGCAGATTTTACAGAGACAGGAAAGCAATGCTGGAGACGTTACAGGTCGGGCAAAGCAAGGCTAGAGATGTTAGCGAGAGTGGAAAGAAAGGCTGGAGATGTTTCAGAGATAGGAAAGCAAGTTTGCAGATTTTACAGAGGTAGGAAAGCAAGGCTGGAGATGTTACAGACAGTGGAAAGCAATGTTGGAGATGTTACAGACAGTGCCAAGCAAGGCTGGACATGTTACAGGGAGAGCAAAGCAAGGCTGGTGATGTTACAGAAATATGAAAGCAAGTTTGCAGATGTTACTGAGAAAGGAAAGCAAGGGTCGAGATGCTACCGAGATAGGAAAGCAATGCTAGAGATGTTATGGAGAGAGGAACGCAGGGCTGGAGGTGTTACAGAGAGAGGAAAGCATGGCCAGGCATGTCAAAGAGAGAGGAAAACAAGGCTGGAAATGTTACAGACATAGGAAAGCCAGTTTGCAGATGTTACAGTCAGAGGAAAGCAAGGCTGGAGATGTTTCAGAGATAGGGAAGCAGGGCTGGAGATGTTACAGAGAGAGCAAAGCAAATTTGCAAATGTTACAGTAAGAGGAAAACAAGGCTGGACATGTTTCAGAGATAGGCAAGCAAGGCTGGAGATGTTACAGAGATAGGAAAGCAAGTTTGCAGATGTTACAGAGAGAGGAAAGCAATGCTGGAGACGTTACAGGTAGGGCAAAGCAAGGCTAGAGATGTTAGCGATAGTGGAAAGCAAGGCTGGAGATGTTTCAGAGATAGGAAAGCAAGTTTGCAGATGTAACAAAGAGAGGAAAGCAAGGCGGGAGATGTTACAGAGAGAGGAACGCACATTGGAATTGTTACAGTGAGTGGAAAGCAAGGCCGGAGATGTTACAGAGATAGGAAAGCAATTTTTCAGATGTTACAGAGAGAGGAAAGCAAGGCTGGAGATGTTACAGAGAGAGGAAAGCAAGGCTGGAGATGTTACAGAGAGAGGGAAGCAAGGCTGGAGATGTTACAGAGAGAGGAAAGCACGGCTGGAGATATTACAGACAGAGGAAAGTAAGGCGGAAGATGTTACACAGAGAGGAAAGCAAGGCTGGAGATGTTAACGTGAGAGGAAAGCAAGACTTGAGATGTTTCAGAGAGTGGAAAGCAAGGCTGGAGATATTACAGACAGAAGAAAGCAAGGCTGGAGATGTTGTCGAGTGTGGAAAGCAAGGCTGGAGATGTAACCGTGATAGGAAAGCAAGACACGAGATGTAACAGAGAGAAGAACGCATGGCTGGAGATGTTACAGAGGTAGGAAAGCAAGGCTGGAGATGTTACAGACAGTGGAAAGCAATGTTGGAGATGTTACAGACAGTGCAAACCAAGGTTGGAGATGTTACAGGGAGAGCAAAGCAAGGCTGGTGATGGTATAGATGGAGGAACGTAAAGCTGGAGAGGTTACAGAGATAGGAAAGCAAGGCTGGAGATGGTTCAGAGATAGGAAAGCAAGGCTGGAGATGTGAGTGAGAGAGGAAAGCAAGGCTAGCGATATAACAGAGATAGGAAAGCAAGGCAGGAGATGTTTCAGAGAGTGGAAAGCAAGGGACGAGATGTTACAGAGATAGGAAATCCAGGCTGGAGATGTTACAGAGAGTGGAAAGCAAGGCCTGAGATGTTACAGAGATAGGAAAGCAAGGCCTGAGATGTTACAGAGAGTGAAACGCAAAGCCGGAGATGTTACTGAGAGAAAAAAAGCAAGGCTGGAGATGTTACCGAGAGAGGAAAGCAAAGCTGCATATGGTTCAGATAGTGGAAAACAAGGTCGGACATGTTACAGAGATGGGGAAGCAAGTTTGCAGATGGTTCAGATCGTGTAAAGCAAGGCTGGATATGTTACAGAGAGAGGAACGCAAAGCTGGTAATGTTACAGAGATAGGAAAGCAAGTTTGCAGATGTTACAGAGAGAGGAAAGCAATGGTGGAGGTGTTACAGGGAGTGAAAAGCAAGGCCTGAGATGTTACAGAGATAGGAAAGCAAGGGACGAGATGTTACAGAGAGAGGAAAGCAAGGCTGCAGATGATACAGAGAGAGGAACGCAAGGCTGGAGATGTTACTGAGATAGGAAAACAAGGCTGGAGATGTTACCGTGAGAGGAAAGCAAGGCTTGAGATGTTTCAGAGAGTGGAAAGCAAGGCTGCAGATATTACAGACAGAGGAACTCAAAGTTGGAGATGTTGTCGAGAGTCGAAAGCAAGGCTGGAGATGTTACAGTGATAGGAAAGCAAGGCTGGAGATGTTACAGAGAGAGGAAAGCAAGGATGGAGATGTTACCGAGAGAAAAAAGCAAGGCTGGAGATGTTACCGAGAGAGGAAAGCAAAGCTGCAGATGGTTCAGATAGTGGAAAGCAAGGTCGGAAATGTTACAGAAATAGGAAAGCAAGTTGGCAGATGGTTCAGATCGTGGAAAGCAAGGCTGGATATGTTACAGAGAGAGGAACGCAAAGCTGGAGATGTTACAGAGATTGCAAAGCAAGTTTGCAGATGTCACAGAGAGAGGAACGCAAAGCTGGAGATGTTACAGAGAGAGCAAAGCAAGGCTAGAGATGTTACAGAGAGAGGAAAGCAAGGCTGCAGATGTTACAGACAGAGGAACGTAATGCTGGAGATGTTATAGAGAGACGAAAGCAAGGCCGGAAATGTTACAGAGATAGGAAAGCAAGGCTGGAGATGTGAGTGAGAGAGGAAAGCAAGGCTAGCGATATAACAGAGATAGGAAAGCAAGGCAGGAGACGTTTCAGAGAGTGGAAAGCAAGGCCTGAGATGTTACAGAGATAGGAAATCAAGGCTGGAGATGTTACAGAGAGTGGAAAGCAAGGCCTGAGATGTTACAGAGATAGGAAAGCAAGGGCCGAGATGTTACAGAGATAGGAAATCAAGGCTGGAGATGTTACAGACAGACGAAAGCAAGGCTGGAGATGTTACCGTGAGAGGAAAGCAAGGCTTGAGATGTTTCAGAGAGTGGAAAGCACGGCTGGAGATATTACAGATAGAGGAAAGCAAGGCTGGAGATGTTGTCGAGAGTGGAAAGCAAGGCTGGAGATGTAACCGTGATAGGAAAGCAAGACAGGAGATGTAACAGAGAGAAGAACGCATGGCTGGAGATGTTACAGAGAGAGGAAAGCAAGGCTGGAGATGTTACAGACAGTGCAAACCAAGGTTGGAGATGTTACAGGGAGAGCAAAGCAAGGCTGGTGATGGTATAGATGGAGGAACGTAAAGCTGGAGAGGTTACAGAGATAGGAAAGCGAGGCTGGAGATGGTTCAGAGAGAGGAAAAAAGGCTGGAGATGTTACAGAGATAGGAAAGTAAGGCTGGAGATGTGAGTGAGAGAGGAAAGCAAGGCTAGCGATATAACAGCGATAGGAAAGCAAGGCAGGAGATGTTACAGAGATAGGAAATCAAGGCTGGAGATGTTACAGAGAGTGGAAAGCAAGGCCTGAGATGTTACAGAGATAGGAAAGCAAGGGACGAGATGTTACAGAGATAGGAAATCAAGGCTGGAGAAGTTACAGAGAGTGGAAAGCAAGGCCTGAGATGTTACAGAGATAGGAAAGCAAGGCCTGAGATGTTACAGAGAGTGAAACGCAAAGCCGGAGATGTTACTGAGAGAAAAAAGCAAGGCTGGAGATGTTACCGAGAGAGGAAGGCAAAGCTGCATATGGTTCAGATAGTGGAAAACAAGGTCGGACATGTTACAGAGATGGGGAAGCAAATTTGCAGATGGTTCAGATCGTGTAAAGCAAGGCTGGATATGTTACAGAGAGAGGAACGCAAAGCTGGTAATGTTACAGAGATAGGAAAGCAAGTTTGCAGATGTTACAGAGAGAGGAAAGCAATGGTGGAGATGTTACAGGGAGTGAAAAGCAAGGCCTGAGATGTTACAGAGAGACGAAAGCAAGGCGGAAGATGCTACAGAGAGAGGAAAGCAAGGCTTGAGATGTTACAGAGATAGGAAAGCAAGTTTGCAGATGTTACAGAGAGAGGAAAGCAATGCTGGAGACGTTACAGGTAGGGCAAAGCCAGGCTAGAGATGTTAGCGAGAGTGGAAAGCAAGGCTGGAGATGTTTCAGAGATAGGAAAGCAAGTTTGCAGATTTTACAGAGAGAGGAAAGCAATGCTGGAGACGTTACAGGTCGGGCAAAGCAAGGCTAGAGATGTTAGCGAGAGTGGAAAGTAAGGCTGGAGATGTTTCAGAGATAGGAAAGCAAGTTTGCAGGCTTTACAGAGATAGGAAAGCAAGGCTGGAGATGTTACAGACAGTGGAAAGCAATGTTGGAGATGTTACAGACAGTGCAAAGCAAGGCTGGAGATGTTACAGGGAGAGCAAAGCAAGGCTGGTGCTGTTACAGAGAGAGGAACGCAAAGCTGGAGAGGTTACAGAGAGAGGAAAGCAAGGCTGGAGATGGTTCAGAGAGAGGAAAAAAGGCTGGAGATGTTACTGAGATAGGAAAACAAGGCTGGAGATGTTACCGTGAGAGGAAAGCAAGGCTGCAGATGTTACAGTGATAGGAAAGGAAGGCTGGAGATGTTACAGAGAGAGGAAAGCAAGGCTGGGGATGTTACAGTGATAGGAAAGCAAGGCTGGAGATGTTACGTGAGAGGAAAGCAAGGATGGAGATGTTACCGAGAGAAAAAAGCAAGGCTGGAGATGTTACCGAGAGAGGAAAGCAAAGCTGCAGATGGTTCAGATAGTGGAATGCAATGTCGGACATGTTACAGAGATGGGAAAGCAAGTTTGTGGATTTTACAGAGATAGGAAAGCAAGGCTGGATATGTTACAGAGAGAGGAACGCAAAGCTGGAGATGTTACAGAGATTGCAAAGCAAGGCTGGAGATGTTACAGGGAGAGCAAAGCAAGGCTAGAGATGTTACAGAGAGACGAAAGCAAGGCGAAAGATGTTACAGAGAGAGGAAAGCAAGGCTTGAGATGTTACAGAGATAGGAAAGCAAGTTTGCAGATGTTACTGAGAGAGGAAAGCAAGGGTCGAGATGCTACCGAGATAGGAAAGCAACGCTGGAGATGTTATGGAGAGAGGAAAGCATGGGCTGAAAAGTTAAAGAGAGAGGAAAACAAGGCTGGAAATGTTACAGAAATAGGAAAGCAAGTTTGCAGATGTTACAGTCAGAGGAAAGCAAGGCTGGAGATGTGTCAGAGATAGGCAAGCAAGGCTGCAGATGTTACCAGAGAGAGTAAAGCACGTTTGCAAATGTTACAGTAAGAGGAAAGCCAGGCTGGAGATGTTTCAGAGATAGGAAAGCAAGTTTGCAGATGTTACAGAGAGAGGATAGCAAGGCTGGAGATGTTACAGGGAGGGTAAAGAAAGGCTACAGATGTTACAGAGAGAGGAAAGCAAGGCTGGAGATGTTACAGACAGTGGAAAGCAATGTTGGAGATGTTACAGACAGTGCAAAGCAAGGCTGGAGATGTTCCAGGGAGAGCAAAGCAAGGCTGGTGATGTTACAGTGGGAGGAACGTAAAGCTGGAGAGGTTACAGAGAGAGGAAAGCAAGGGACGAGATGTTACAGAGATAGGAAATCAAGGCTGGAGATGTTACAGAGAGTGAAGCGGTAAGCCGGAGATGTTACTGAGAAAGGAAAACAAGGCTGGAGATGTTACAGTGATAGGAAAGCAAAGCTGGAGATGTTACAATGAGAGGAAAGCAAGGATGGAGATGTTACCGAGAGAAAAAAGCAAGGCTGGAGATGTTACCGAGAGAGGAACGCAAAGCTGCAGATGGTTCAGATAGTGGAAAGCAAGGTCGGACATGTTACAGAGATGGGAAAGCAAGTTTGCAGATGGTTCACATCGTGTAAAGCAAAGCTGGATATGTTACAGAGAGAGGAACGCAAAGCTGGTAATGTTACAGAGATTGCAAAGCAAGTTTGCAGATGTCACAGAGAAAGGAATGCAAGGCTGGAGATGTTACAGGGAGAGCAAAGCAAGGCTAGAGATGTTACAGAGAGACGAAAGCAAGGCGGAAGATGCTACAGAGAGAGGAAAGCAAGGCTTGAGATGTTACAGAGATAGGAAAGCAAGTGTGCAGATGTTACAGAGAGAGGAAAGCAAGGGTCGGGATGCTACCGAGATAGGAAAGCAAGGCTGGAGATGTTACAGACAGTGGAAAGCAATGTTGGAGATGTTACAGGGAGAGCAAAGCAAGTCTGCAGATGTTACAGAGAGAGGAACGCAAAGCTGGAGATGTTGTCGAGAGTGGAAAGCAAGGCTGGAGATGTTACCGAGAGAAAAAAACAAGGCTGGAGATGTTACCGAGAGAGGAAAGCAAAGCTGCAGATGGTTCAGATAGTGGAAAGCAAGGTCGGAAATGTTACAGAAATAGGAAAGCAAGTTTGCAGATGGTTCAGATCGTGTAAAGCAAGGCTGGATATGTTACAGAGAGAGGAACGCAAAGCTGGCGATGTTACAGGTACAGGAATGCAAGTTTGCAGATGTTACAGAGAGACGAAAGCAAGGCTGGAGATGTAAGTGAGAGAGGAAAGCAAGACTAGCGATATAACAGAGATAGGAAAGCAAGGCAAGAGATGTTTCAGAGATAGGAAAGCATGGGACGAGATGTTACAGAGATTTGAAAGCAAGGCTGGAGATGTTACTGAGATAGGAAAATAAGGCTGGAGATGTTACCGTGAGAGGAAAGCAAGGCTGGAGATGTTACCGTGAGAGGAAAGCAAGGCTTGAGATGTTTCAGAGAATGGAAAGCAAGTCGGCAGATATTACAGACAGAAGAATGCAAAGCTGGAGATGTTGTAGGGAGTGGAAAACAAGTCGGCAGATAACACAGACAGAGGAAAGCAAGGCAGGAGATTTTACAGAGAGAGGAAAGCAAGGCTGGAGATGTTACAGAGAGAAAAAAGCAAGGCTGGAGATGTTTCAGCGAGAAGAAAGCAAAGTTGCAGATGGTTCAGATAGTGGAAAGCAAGTTCGGAGATGTTACACAGAGAGGAAAGCAAAGCTGGAGATGGTTCAGATCGTGGAAAGCAAGGCCCGCGATGATACAGAGATAGGAAATCAAGGCTAGAGATGTTACAGAGAGTGGAAAGTAAGGCTGGATATGTTACAGAGAGAGGAAAGCAAGGCTTGATATGTTACAGAGAGAAGATAACAAGGCTGGAGATGTTACAGAGAGGGGGAAGCAAGTTTGCAGATGTTACAGAGAGAAGAAAGCAAGGCTGGAGATGTTACTAAGAGAGGAAAGCAAAGCTGGAGATGGCTCAGATGGTGGAAAGCAAGGCCGGAGATGTTACAGAGATAGCAAAGCAAGTTTGCAGATGTAACAAAGAGAGGAAAGCAAGGCGGGAGATGTTTCAGAGAGTGGAAAGCAAGCTTGGAGATGTTACAGTGATAGGAAAGCAAGGCTGGAGATGTTGCAGAGAGAGGAAAGCAAGGCTGGAGATGTTACCGAGAGAAAAAAGCAAGGCTGGAGATGTTACCGAGAGAGGAAAGCAAAGCTGCAGATGGTTCAGATAGTGAAAAGCAAGTTCATTCATGTTACAGAGATAGGAAAGCAAGTTTGCAGATGGATCAGATCGTGTAAAGCAAGGCTGGATATGTTACAGTGAGAGGAACGCAAAGCTGGTAATGTTACAGAGATTGCAAATCAAGTTTGCAGATGTCACAGAGAGAGGAATGCAAGGCTGGAGATGTTACAGAGACAGGAAAGCAAGTTTGCAGATGTTACTGAGAGAGGAAAGCAAGGGTCGAGATGCTACCGAGATAGGAAAGCAACGCTGGAGATGTTATGGAGAGAGGAACGCAATGCTGGAGATGTTACAGAGAGAGGAAAGCATGGCCAGGCATGTCAAAGAGAGAGGAAAACAAGGCTGGAAATGTTACAGAGATAGGAAAGCATGTTTGCAGATGTTACAGAGATAGGAAAGCAAGGCTGGACATGTTTCAGAGATAGGAAATCAAGGCTGGAGATGTTTCAGAGATAGGAAAGCAATGCTGTAGAAGTTACAGGTAGGGAAAAGCAAGGCTAGAGATGTTAGCGAGAGACGAAAGCAAGGCGGAAGATGTTACAGACAGAGGAAAGCAAGGCTTGAGATGTTACAGAGATAGGAAAGCAAGTTTGCAGATGTTACTGAGAAAGGAAAGCAAGGGTCGAGATGCTACCGTGATAGGAAAGCAATGCTAGAGATGTTATGGAGAGAGGAACGCAAGGCTGGAGATGTTACAGAGAGAGGAAAGCATGGCCAGGCATGTCAAAGAGAGAGGAAAACAAGGCTGGAAATGTTACAGACATAGGAAAGCCAGTTTGCAGATGTTACAGTCAGAGGAAAGCAAGGCTGGAGATGTTTCAGAGATAGGGAAGCAGGGCTGGAGATGTTACAGAGAGAGCAAAGCAAATTTGCAAATGTTACAGTAAGAGGAAAACAAGGCTGGACATGTTTCAGAGATAGGCAAGCAAGGCTGGAGATGTTCCAGAGATAGGAAAGCAAGTTTGCAGATGTTACAGAGAGAGGAAAGCAATGCTGGAGACGTTACAGGTAGGGCAAAGCCAGGCTAGAGATGTTAGCGAGAGTGGAAAGCAAGGCTGGAGATGTTTCAGAGATAGGAAAGCAAGTTTGCAGATTTTACAGAGACAGGAAAGCAATGCTGGAGACGTTACAGGTCGGGCAAAGCAAGGCTAGAGATGTTAGCGAGAGTGGAAAGAAAGGCTGGAGATGTTTCAGAGATAGGAAAGCAAGTTTGCAGATTTTACAGAGGTAGGAAAGCAAGGCTGGAGATGTTACAGACAGTGGAAAGCAATGTTGGAGATGTTACAGACAGTGCCAAGCAAGGCTGGACATGTTACAGGGAGAGCAAAGCAAGGCTGGTGATGTTACAGAAATATGAAAGCAAGTTTGCAGATGTTACTGAGAAAGGAAAGCAAGGGTCGAGATGCTACCGAGATAGGAAAGCAATGCTAGAGATGTTATGGAGAGAGGAACGCAGGGCTGGAGGTGTTACAGAGAGAGGAAAGCATGGCCAGGCATGTCAAAGAGAGAGGAAAACAAGGCTGGAAATGTTACAGACATAGGAAAGCCAGTTTGCAGATGTTACAGTCAGAGGAAAGCAAGGCTGGAGATGTTTCAGAGATAGGGAAGCAGGGCTGGAGATGTTACAGAGAGAGCAAAGCAAATTTGCAAATGTTACAGTAAGAGGAAAACAAGGCTGGACATGTTTCAGAGATAGGCAAGCAAGGCTGGAGATGTTACAGAGATAGGAAAGCAAGTTTGCAGATGTTACAGAGAGAGGAAAGCAATGCTGGAGACGTTACAGGTAGGGCAAAGCAAGGCTAGAGATGTTAGCGATAGTGGAAAGCAAGGCTGGAGATGTTTCAGAGATAGGAAAGCAAGTTTGCAGATGTAACAAAGAGAGGAAAGCAAGGCGGGAGATGTTACAGAGAGAGGAACGCACATTGGAATTGTTACAGTGAGTGGAAAGCAAGGCCGGAGATGTTACAGAGATAGGAAAGCAATTTTTCAGATGTTACAGAGAGAGGAAAGCAAGGCTGGAGATGTTACAGAGAGAGGAAAGCAAGGCTGGAGATGTTACAGAGAGAGGGAAGCAAGGCTGGAGATGTTACAGAGAGAGGAAAGCACGGCTGGAGATATTACAGACAGAGGAAAGTAAGGCGGAAGATGTTACACAGAGAGGAAAGCAAGGCTGGAGATGTTAACGTGAGAGGAAAGCAAGACTTGAGATGTTTCAGAGAGTGGAAAGCAAGGCTGGAGATATTACAGACAGAAGAAAGCAAGGCTGGAGATGTTGTCGAGTGTGGAAAGCAAGGCTGGAGATGTAACCGTGATAGGAAAGCAAGACACGAGATGTAACAGAGAGAAGAACGCATGGCTGGAGATGTTACAGAGGTAGGAAAGCAAGGCTGGAGATGTTACAGACAGTGGAAAGCAATGTTGGAGATGTTACAGACAGTGCAAACCAAGGTTGGAGATGTTACAGGGAGAGCAAAGCAAGGCTGGTGATGGTATAGATGGAGGAACGTAAAGCTGGAGAGGTTACAGAGATAGGAAAGCAAGGCTGGAGATGGTTCAGAGATAGGAAAGCAAGGCTGGAGATGTGAGTGAGAGAGGAAAGCAAGGCTAGCGATATAACAGAGATAGGAAAGCAAGGCAGGAGATGTTTCAGAGAGTGGAAAGCAAGGGACGAGATGTTACAGAGATAGGAAATCCAGGCTGGAGATGTTACAGAGAGTGGAAAGCAAGGCCTGAGATGTTACAGAGATAGGAAAGCAAGGCCTGAGATGTTACAGAGAGTGAAACGCAAAGCCGGAGATGTTACTGAGAGAAAAAAAGCAAGGCTGGAGATGTTACCGAGAGAGGAAAGCAAAGCTGCATATGGTTCAGATAGTGGAAAACAAGGTCGGACATGTTACAGAGATGGGGAAGCAAGTTTGCAGATGGTTCAGATCGTGTAAAGCAAGGCTGGATATGTTACAGAGAGAGGAACGCAAAGCTGGTAATGTTACAGAGATAGGAAAGCAAGTTTGCAGATGTTACAGAGAGAGGAAAGCAATGGTGGAGGTGTTACAGGGAGTGAAAAGCAAGGCCTGAGATGTTACAGAGATAGGAAAGCAAGGGACGAGATGTTACAGAGAGAGGAAAGCAAGGCTGCAGATGATACAGAGAGAGGAACGCAAGGCTGGAGATGTTACTGAGATAGGAAAACAAGGCTGGAGATGTTACCGTGAGAGGAAAGCAAGGCTTGAGATGTTTCAGAGAGTGGAAAGCAAGGCTGCAGATATTACAGACAGAGGAACTCAAAGTTGGAGATGTTGTCGAGAGTCGAAAGCAAGGCTGGAGATGTTACAGTGATAGGAAAGCAAGGCTGGAGATGTTACAGAGAGAGGAAAGCAAGGATGGAGATGTTACCGAGAGAAAAAAGCAAGGCTGGAGATGTTACCGAGAGAGGAAAGCAAAGCTGCAGATGGTTCAGATAGTGGAAAGCAAGGTCGGAAATGTTACAGAAATAGGAAAGCAAGTTGGCAGATGGTTCAGATCGTGGAAAGCAAGGCTGGATATGTTACAGAGAGAGGAACGCAAAGCTGGAGATGTTACAGAGATTGCAAAGCAAGTTTGCAGATGTCACAGAGAGAGGAACGCAAAGCTGGAGATGTTACAGAGAGAGCAAAGCAAGGCTAGAGATGTTACAGAGAGAGGAAAGCAAGGCTGCAGATGTTACAGACAGAGGAACGTAATGCTGGAGATGTTATAGAGAGACGAAAGCAAGGCCGGAAATGTTACAGAGATAGGAAAGCAAGGCTGGAGATGTGAGTGAGAGAGGAAAGCAAGGCTAGCGATATAACAGAGATAGGAAAGCAAGGCAGGAGACGTTTCAGAGAGTGGAAAGCAAGGCCTGAGATGTTACAGAGATAGGAAATCAAGGCTGGAGATGTTACAGAGAGTGGAAAGCAAGGCCTGAGATGTTACAGAGATAGGAAAGCAAGGGCCGAGATGTTACAGAGATAGGAAATCAAGGCTGGAGATGTTACAGACAGACGAAAGCAAGGCTGGAGATGTTACCGTGAGAGGAAAGCAAGGCTTGAGATGTTTCAGAGAGTGGAAAGCACGGCTGGAGATATTACAGATAGAGGAAAGCAAGGCTGGAGATGTTGTCGAGAGTGGAAAGCAAGGCTGGAGATGTAACCGTGATAGGAAAGCAAGACAGGAGATGTAACAGAGAGAAGAACGCATGGCTGGAGATGTTACAGAGAGAGGAAAGCAAGGCTGGAGATGTTACAGACAGTGCAAACCAAGGTTGGAGATGTTACAGGGAGAGCAAAGCAAGGCTGGTGATGGTATAGATGGAGGAACGTAAAGCTGGAGAGGTTACAGAGATAGGAAAGCGAGGCTGGAGATGGTTCAGAGAGAGGAAAAAAGGCTGGAGATGTTACAGAGATAGGAAAGTAAGGCTGGAGATGTGAGTGAGAGAGGAAAGCAAGGCTAGCGATATAACAGCGATAGGAAAGCAAGGCAGGAGATGTTACAGAGATAGGAAATCAAGGCTGGAGATGTTACAGAGAGTGGAAAGCAAGGCCTGAGATGTTACAGAGATAGGAAAGCAAGGGACGAGATGTTACAGAGATAGGAAATCAAGGCTGGAGAAGTTACAGAGAGTGGAAAGCAAGGCCTGAGATGTTACAGAGATAGGAAAGCAAGGCCTGAGATGTTACAGAGAGTGAAACGCAAAGCCGGAGATGTTACTGAGAGAAAAAAGCAAGGCTGGAGATGTTACCGAGAGAGGAAGGCAAAGCTGCATATGGTTCAGATAGTGGAAAACAAGGTCGGACATGTTACAGAGATGGGGAAGCAAATTTGCAGATGGTTCAGATCGTGTAAAGCAAGGCTGGATATGTTACAGAGAGAGGAACGCAAAGCTGGTAATGTTACAGAGATAGGAAAGCAAGTTTGCAGATGTTACAGAGAGAGGAAAGCAATGGTGGAGATGTTACAGGGAGTGAAAAGCAAGGCCTGAGATGTTACAGAGAGACGAAAGCAAGGCGGAAGATGCTACAGAGAGAGGAAAGCAAGGCTTGAGATGTTACAGAGATAGGAAAGCAAGTTTGCAGATGTTACAGAGAGAGGAAAGCAATGCTGGAGACGTTACAGGTAGGGCAAAGCCAGGCTAGAGATGTTAGCGAGAGTGGAAAGCAAGGCTGGAGATGTTTCAGAGATAGGAAAGCAAGTTTGCAGATTTTACAGAGAGAGGAAAGCAATGCTGGAGACGTTACAGGTCGGGCAAAGCAAGGCTAGAGATGTTAGCGAGAGTGGAAAGTAAGGCTGGAGATGTTTCAGAGATAGGAAAGCAAGTTTGCAGGCTTTACAGAGATAGGAAAGCAAGGCTGGAGATGTTACAGACAGTGGAAAGCAATGTTGGAGATGTTACAGACAGTGCAAAGCAAGGCTGGAGATGTTACAGGGAGAGCAAAGCAAGGCTGGTGCTGTTACAGAGAGAGGAACGCAAAGCTGGAGAGGTTACAGAGAGAGGAAAGCAAGGCTGGAGATGGTTCAGAGAGAGGAAAAAAGGCTGGAGATGTTACTGAGATAGGAAAACAAGGCTGGAGATGTTACCGTGAGAGGAAAGCAAGGCTGCAGATGTTACAGTGATAGGAAAGGAAGGCTGGAGATGTTACAGAGAGAGGAAAGCAAGGCTGGGGATGTTACAGTGATAGGAAAGCAAGGCTGGAGATGTTACGTGAGAGGAAAGCAAGGATGGAGATGTTACCGAGAGAAAAAAGCAAGGCTGGAGATGTTACCGAGAGAGGAAAGCAAAGCTGCAGATGGTTCAGATAGTGGAATGCAATGTCGGACATGTTACAGAGATGGGAAAGCAAGTTTGTGGATTTTACAGAGATAGGAAAGCAAGGCTGGATATGTTACAGAGAGAGGAACGCAAAGCTGGAGATGTTACAGAGATTGCAAAGCAAGGCTGGAGATGTTACAGGGAGAGCAAAGCAAGGCTAGAGATGTTACAGAGAGACGAAAGCAAGGCGAAAGATGTTACAGAGAGAGGAAAGCAAGGCTTGAGATGTTACAGAGATAGGAAAGCAAGTTTGCAGATGTTACTGAGAGAGGAAAGCAAGGGTCGAGATGCTACCGAGATAGGAAAGCAACGCTGGAGATGTTATGGAGAGAGGAAAGCATGGGCTGAAAAGTTAAAGAGAGAGGAAAACAAGGCTGGAAATGTTACAGAAATAGGAAAGCAAGTTTGCAGATGTTACAGTCAGAGGAAAGCAAGGCTGGAGATGTGTCAGAGATAGGCAAGCAAGGCTGCAGATGTTACCAGAGAGAGTAAAGCACGTTTGCAAATGTTACAGTAAGAGGAAAGCCAGGCTGGAGATGTTTCAGAGATAGGAAAGCAAGTTTGCAGATGTTACAGAGAGAGGATAGCAAGGCTGGAGATGTTACAGGGAGGGTAAAGAAAGGCTACAGATGTTACAGAGAGAGGAAAGCAAGGCTGGAGATGTTACAGACAGTGGAAAGCAATGTTGGAGATGTTACAGACAGTGCAAAGCAAGGCTGGAGATGTTCCAGGGAGAGCAAAGCAAGGCTGGTGATGTTACAGTGGGAGGAACGTAAAGCTGGAGAGGTTACAGAGAGAGGAAAGCAAGGGACGAGATGTTACAGAGATAGGAAATCAAGGCTGGAGATGTTACAGAGAGTGAAGCGGTAAGCCGGAGATGTTACTGAGAAAGGAAAACAAGGCTGGAGATGTTACAGTGATAGGAAAGCAAAGCTGGAGATGTTACAATGAGAGGAAAGCAAGGATGGAGATGTTACCGAGAGAAAAAAGCAAGGCTGGAGATGTTACCGAGAGAGGAACGCAAAGCTGCAGATGGTTCAGATAGTGGAAAGCAAGGTCGGACATGTTACAGAGATGGGAAAGCAAGTTTGCAGATGGTTCACATCGTGTAAAGCAAAGCTGGATATGTTACAGAGAGAGGAACGCAAAGCTGGTAATGTTACAGAGATTGCAAAGCAAGTTTGCAGATGTCACAGAGAAAGGAATGCAAGGCTGGAGATGTTACAGGGAGAGCAAAGCAAGGCTAGAGATGTTACAGAGAGACGAAAGCAAGGCGGAAGATGCTACAGAGAGAGGAAAGCAAGGCTTGAGATGTTACAGAGATAGGAAAGCAAGTGTGCAGATGTTACAGAGAGAGGAAAGCAAGGGTCGGGATGCTACCGAGATAGGAAAGCAAGGCTGGAGATGTTACAGACAGTGGAAAGCAATGTTGGAGATGTTACAGGGAGAGCAAAGCAAGTCTGCAGATGTTACAGAGAGAGGAACGCAAAGCTGGAGATGTTGTCGAGAGTGGAAAGCAAGGCTGGAGATGTTACCGAGAGAAAAAAACAAGGCTGGAGATGTTACCGAGAGAGGAAAGCAAAGCTGCAGATGGTTCAGATAGTGGAAAGCAAGGTCGGAAATGTTACAGAAATAGGAAAGCAAGTTTGCAGATGGTTCAGATCGTGTAAAGCAAGGCTGGATATGTTACAGAGAGAGGAACGCAAAGCTGGCGATGTTACAGGTACAGGAATGCAAGTTTGCAGATGTTACAGAGAGACGAAAGCAAGGCTGGAGATGTAAGTGAGAGAGGAAAGCAAGACTAGCGATATAACAGAGATAGGAAAGCAAGGCAAGAGATGTTTCAGAGATAGGAAAGCATGGGACGAGATGTTACAGAGATTTGAAAGCAAGGCTGGAGATGTTACTGAGATAGGAAAATAAGGCTGGAGATGTTACCGTGAGAGGAAAGCAAGGCTGGAGATGTTACCGTGAGAGGAAAGCAAGGCTTGAGATGTTTCAGAGAATGGAAAGCAAGTCGGCAGATATTACAGACAGAAGAATGCAAAGCTGGAGATGTTGTAGGGAGTGGAAAACAAGTCGGCAGATAACACAGACAGAGGAAAGCAAGGCAGGAGATTTTACAGAGAGAGGAAAGCAAGGCTGGAGATGTTACAGAGAGAAAAAAGCAAGGCTGGAGATGTTTCAGCGAGAAGAAAGCAAAGTTGCAGATGGTTCAGATAGTGGAAAGCAAGTTCGGAGATGTTACACAGAGAGGAAAGCAAAGCTGGAGATGGTTCAGATCGTGGAAAGCAAGGCCCGCGATGATACAGAGATAGGAAATCAAGGCTAGAGATGTTACAGAGAGTGGAAAGTAAGGCTGGATATGTTACAGAGAGAGGAAAGCAAGGCTTGATATGTTACAGAGAGAAGATAACAAGGCTGGAGATGTTACAGAGAGGGGGAAGCAAGTTTGCAGATGTTACAGAGAGAAGAAAGCAAGGCTGGAGATGTTACTAAGAGAGGAAAGCAAAGCTGGAGATGGCTCAGATGGTGGAAAGCAAGGCCGGAGATGTTACAGAGATAGCAAAGCAAGTTTGCAGATGTAACAAAGAGAGGAAAGCAAGGCGGGAGATGTTACAGAGAGAGGAACGCACATTGGAATTGTTACAGTGAGTGGAAAGCAAGGCCGGAGATGTTAAAGAGAGAGGAAAGCAAGGCTGTAGATGGTTCCGATAGTGGAAAGCAACGCCTGACACGTTGCAGAGATAGGAAAGCAAGGCTAGAGATGTTACAGAGAGAGGAAAGCAAGGCTGGAGATGTTACAGAGAGAGGGAAGCAAGGCTGGAGATGTTACAGAGAGAGGAAAGCAAGGCTGGAGATGTTACAGAGAGAGGAAAGCAAGGCTGGAGATGTTACAGAGAGTGGAAAGCAACGCCTGACACGTTGCAGAGATAGGAAAGCAAGGCTAGAGATGTTACAGAGAGAGGAAAGCAAGGCTGGAGATGTTACAGAGAGAGGGAAGCAAGGCTGGAGATGTTACAGAGAGAGGAAAGCAAGGCTGGAGATGTTACAGAGAGACGAAAGCAAGGCTGGAGATGTTACAGACAGACGAAAGCAAGGCGGAAGATGTTACAGAGAGAGGAAAGCAAGGCTGGAGATGTTACAGAGAGTGGAAAGCAAGGCCTGAGATGTTACAGAGATAGGAAATCAAGGCTGGAGATGTTACAGAGAGTGGAAAGCAAAGCCTGAGATGTTACAGAGATAGGAAAGCAAGGGACGAGATGTTACAGAGATAGAAAATCAAGGCTGGAGATGTTACAGAGAGTGGAAAGCAAGGCCTGAGATGTTACAGAGATAGGAAAGCAAGGCCTGAGATGTTACAGACAGTGGAAAGCAATGTTGGAGATGTTACAGACAGTGCAAACCAAGGTTGGAGATGTTACAGGGAGAGCAAAGCAATTCTGGTGATGGTATAGATGGAGGAACGTAAAGCTGGAGAGGTTACAGAGATAGGAAAGCAAGGCTGCAGATGGTTCAGAGAGAGGAAAAAAGGCTGGAGATGTTTCAGAGATAGGAAAGCAAGGCTGGAGATGTGAGTGAGAGAGGAAAGCAAGGCTAGCGATATAACAGAGATAGGAAAGCAAGGCAGGAGATGTTTCAGAGAGTGGAAAGCAAGGCCTGAGATATTACAGAGATAGGAAATCAAGGCTGGAGATGTTACAGAGAGTGGAAAGCAAGGCCTGAGATGTTACAGAGATAGGAAAGCAAGGGACGAGATGTTACAGAGATAGGAAATCAAGGCTGGAGATGTTACAGAGAGTGGAAAGCAAGGCCTGAGATGTTACAGAGATAGGAAAGCAAGGCCTGAGATGTTACAGAGAGTGAAACGCAAAGCCGGAGATGTTACTGAGAGAAAAAAGCTAGGCTGGAGATGTTACCGAGAGAGGAAAGCAAAGCTGCATATGGTTCAGATAGTGGAAAACAAGGTCGGACATGTTACAGAGATGGGGAAGCAAGTTTGCAGATGGTTCTGATCGTGTAAAGCAAGGCTGGATATGTTACAGAAAGAGGAACGCAAAGCTGGTAATGTTACAGAGATAGGAAAGCAAGTTTGCAGATGTTACAGAGAGAGGAAAGCAATGGTGGAGGTGTTACAGGGAGTGAAAAGCAAGGCCTGAGATGTTACAGAGATAGGAAAGCAAGGGACGAGATGTTACAGAGAGAGGAAAGCAAGGCTGCAGATGATACAGAGAGAGGAGCGCAAGGCTGGAGATGTTACTGAGATAGGAAAACAAGGCTGGAGATGTTACCGTGAGAGGAAAGCAAGGCTTGAGATGTTTCAGAGAGTGGAAAGCAAGGCTGCAGATATTACAGACAGAGGAACTCAAAGTTGGAGATGTTGTCGAGATTGAAAGCAAAGCTGGAGATGTTACAGTGATAGGAAAGCAAGGCTGGAGATGTTACAGAGAGAGGAAAGCAAGGATGGAGATGTTACCGAGAGAAAAAAGCAAGGCTGGAGATGTTACCGAGAGAGGAAAGCAAAGCTGCAGATGGTACAGAGATTGCAAAGCAAGTTTGCAGATGTCACAGAGAGAGGAACGCAAAGCTGGAGATGTTACAGAGAGAGCAAAGCAAGGCTAGAGATGTTACAGAGAGAGGAAAGCAAGGCTGCAGATGTTACAGACAGAGGAACGTAATGCTGGAGATGTTATAGAGAGACGAAAGCAAGGCCGGAAATATTACAGAGATAGGAAAGCAAGGCTGGAGATGTTACAGAGATAGGAAAGCAATGCTGGAGATTTTACAGGTACACGAAAGCAAGTTTGCAGATGTTACAGAGAGACGAAAGCAAGGCTGGAGATGTGAGTGAGAGAGGAAAGCAAGGCTAGCGATATAACAGAGATAGGAAAGCAAGGCAGGAGATGTTTCAGAGATAGGAAAGCATGGGACGAGATGATACAGAGATATGAAAGCAAGGCTGGAGATGTTACCGTGAGAGGAAAGCAAGGCTTGAGATGTTTCAGAGAGTGGAAAGGAATGCTGGAGATGTTACTGAGATAGAAAAACAAGGCTGGAGATGTTACCGTGAGAGGAAAGCAAGGCTTGAGATGTTTCAGAGAGTGGGAAGCAAGTCGGCAGATGTTACAGACAGAGGAACGCAAAGCTGGAGATGTTGTAGAGAGTGGAAAGCAAGGCTAGAGATGTCACAGTGAGAGGAAAGCAAGACAGGAGATGTAACAGAGAGAGGAAAGCAAGGCTAGGGATGTTACAGAGAGGAAAACGCAAGTCTGGAGATGTAACAGAGAGAGGAAAGCAAAGCTGGAGATGGTTCAGATCGTGGAAAGCAAGGCCCGAGATGATACAGAGATAGGAAAGCAAGTTTGCAGATGGAACAGAGAGAGCAAAGCAAGGCTAGAGATGTTACAGAGAGTGGAAAGCAAGGCTGGATATGTTACAGAGAGAGGAATGCAAGGCTGGAGATGTTACAGAGATAGGATAGCAATTTTGCAGATATTACAGACAGAGGAACGCAAGGCTGGAGATGTTATAGATAGGAACGCAAAGCTGGAGTTGTTACAGTGAGTGGAAAGCAAGGCCGGCGATGTTACAGAGATAGGATAGCAATTTTGCACATGTTACATAGAGAGGAAAGCAAGGCTGGAGATGTTACAGAGAGAGGAAAGCAAGGCTGGAGATGTTTCAGAGAGTGCAAAGCAAGGCTGCAGATCTTATAGACAGAGGAACGCAAAGCTGGAGATGTAGAGAGTGGAAGGCAAGGCTGGAGATGTTACAGAGAGAGGAAAGCAAGGCTGTAGATAGTTCAGATAATGGAAAGCAAGGCTGGAGAAGTTACAGAGATAGCAAAGCAAGGCTGGAGATGTTACAGAGAGAGGAAAGCAAGGCTATCGATATTACTGAGGCAGGAAAGCAAGGCAGGAGATGTTACAGCGAGTGGAAAACAAGGCTGGAGATGTTACAGAGATAAGAAACCAAGGCCGGAGATGTTGCAGAGAGTGAAAAGCAAGGCCTGAGATGTTACAGAGATAGGAAAGCAAGGGACGAGATGTTACAGAGATGGGAAATCAAGTCTGGAGAGGTTACAGAGAGAAAAAAGCAAGGCTGGAGATGTTACAGCGAGAGGAAAGCAAAGCTGCAGATGGCTTAGATAGTGGAAAGCAAGGTCGGAGATGTTACAGAGAGAGGAAAGCAAAGCTGGAGATGGTTCAGATCGTGGAAAGCAAGGCCCGAGATGATACAGAGATAGGAAAGCAAGTTTGCAGATGTAACAGAGAGAGCAAAGCAAGGCTAGAGACGTTACAGAGAGTGGAAAGCAAGGCTGGATATGTTACAGAGAGAGGAAAGCAAGGCTTGATATGTTACAGAGAGAGGAAAACAAGGCTGGAGATGTTACAGAGAGGGGTAAGCAAGTTTGTAGATGTTACAGAGAGAAGAAAGCAAGGCTGGAGATGTTACAGAGAGTGGAAAGCAAGTTTGCAGAAGTTACAGTGGGAGGAAAGCAAGGCTGGAGATATTACTGTGAGGAAAGCAAAGCTGGAGATGGTTCCGATAGTGGAAAGCAAGGCCGGAGATGTTACAGATATAGGAAAGCAAGGCTGGAGATGTTACAGAGAGAGGAAAGCAAGGCTGGAGATGTTACAGACAGTGGAAGCAAGGCTGGAGATGTTACAGACAGTGGAGAGCAAGGCTGGAGACGTTACAGAGATAGGAAAGCAGGGCTGGAGAAGTTACAGAGATAGGAATGCAAGGCTGGAGAAGTTTCATTGAGTGGGAAGCAAGGCAGGAGATGTTATAGAGATAGCAAAGCAAGTTTGCAGATGATACAGAGAGAGGAAAACAAGGTGGGAGATGTTACACACAGTAGAAAGCAAGGCTGAAGATGTTACAGAGAAAGGAACGCAAAGCTGGAGTTGTTACAGTGAGTGGAAAGCAAGGTCAGAGATGTTACAGAGATAGGAAAGCAAGGCTGGAGATGGTTCCGATAGTGGAAAGCAACGCCTGACATGTTACAGCGATAGCAAAGCAAGTTTGCAGATATTACAGAGAGACGAAAGCAAGGCTGTAGATGGTTCAGGTAGTGGAAATCAAGGCCGGAGATGTTACAGAAATAGGAAAGCAAGGCTGGAGATTTTACAGTGATAGGAAAGCAAGGCTGGAGATATTACAGAGATAGCAAAGCAAGTTTGCAGATGTTACAGAGAGACGAAAGCAAGGCTGTAGATGGTTCAGATAGTGGAAAGCAAGACCGGAGATGTTACAGAGATAGGAAAGCAAGGCTGGAGATGTTACAGAGAGAGGAAAGCAAGGCTGGAGATGTTACAGCGAGATGAAAGCAAGGCTGGAGATGTTACAGACAGACGAAAGCAAGGCGGAAGATGTTACAGAGAGAGGAAAGCAAGGCTAGCGATATAGCTGAGACAGGAAAGCAAGGCAGGAGATGTTTCATAGAGTGGAAAGCAAAGCCTGAGATGTTACAAAGATATGAAAGCAAGGCTGGAGATGTTACAGAGATAGGAAAGCAAGGCTGGAGATGGTACAGAGAGAGAAATGCAAGGCTGGAGATGTTACCGTGAGAGGAATGCATAGCTGGAGATGTTGTAGAGTGGAGGGCAAGGCTGCAGATATTACAGACAGAGGAACACAAAGCTGGAGATATTGTAGAGAGCAGAATGCAAGGCTGGAGATGTTAAAGTGATAGGAAAGCAAGACAGGAGATGTAACAGAGAGAGGAAAGCATGGCCGGAGATGTTACAGAGGGAGGAAAGCAAGGCTGGAGATGTTACAGACAGTGGAGAGCAAGGCTGGAGACGTTACAGAGATAGGAAAGCAAGTTTGCAGATATTACAGAGAGAGGAAAGCAAGGCTGGAGATGTTATAGAGAGAGGAACGCAAAGCTGGAGTTGTTACAGTTAGTGGAAAGCAAGGCTGGCGATGTTACAGAGATAGGGTAGCAATTTTGCACATGTTACATAGAGAGGAAAGCAAGGCCTGAGATGTTACAGAGAGAGAAAAGCAAGGTTGGAGATGTTTCAGAGAGTGGAAAACAAGGCTGCAGATATTACAGACAGAGGAACGCAAAGCTGCAGATGTTGTAGAGAGTGGAAAGCAAGGCTGGAGATGCTACAGTGATAGGAAAGCAAGACAGGAGATGTAACAGAGAGAGGAAAGCAAGGCCTGAGATGTTACTGAGCGAGAAAGGCAAGGCTGGAGATGTTTCAGTGTCGAAAGCAAGGCTGCAGATATTACAGACAGAGGAACGCAAAGCTGCAGATGTTATAGAGGGTGGAAAGCAAGGCTGGAGATGTTACAGTGATAGGAAAGCAAGGCCAGAGATGTTACAGCGAGTGGAAAGCAAGGCCGGAGATGTTGCAGAGATCGCAAAGCAAGGCTGGAGATGTTGCAGAGATCGCAAAGCAAGTTTGCAGATGTTACAGAGAGAGGAATGCAAGGACTGAGATGTTACAGTGAGAGGAATGCATGGCTGGAGATGTTGTAGAGAGTGGAAAGCAAGGCTGCAGATAATTCAGACAGAGGAACGCAAAGCTGAAGATGTTGTAGAGAGTGGAATGAAAGTCTGGAGATGTTACAGTGATAGGAAAGCAAGACAGGAGATGTATAGAGAGAGGAATGCAAGGCCGGAGATGTTACAGAGAGAGGAAAGCAAGGCTGGACATGGTTCAGATAGTGGAAAGCAAGGCCTGAGATGTTGCAGAGATAGGAAAGCAAGGCTGGACATGGTTCAGATAGTGGAAAGCAAGGCCTGAGATGTTGCAGAGATAGGAAAGCAAGGCTGGAGATGTTACAGAGATAGGAAAGCAATGCTGGAGATGTTACAGAGAGAGGAAAGTAAGGCTGGAGATGTTACAGAGATAGGAAAGCACGTTTGCAGATGTTACTGAGAGTGGATCGCAAGTTTGCAGATGTTACAGAGTGAGGGGAAAACATGGCTGGAGATGTCACAGAGAGTGGAAAGCAAGTTTGCAGATGTTACAGAGAGAGCAAAGCAAGGCTGGAGACGTTACAGAGAGAGGAAGGCCAGGCTGGAGATGTTACAGAGAGAGGAAAGCAAGGATGGAGATATTACCGGGAGAGGAAAGCAAGGCCGGAGATATTACAGATATAGGAAAGCAAGTTTACAGGTGTAACAGGTAGAGTAAAGCAAGGCTAGAGATGTTACAGAGAGAGTAAACCAAGGCCAGAGATGTTACAGAGATAGGAAATCATGTTTGCAGATGTAACAGAGAGAGGAAAGCAAGGCTGGAGATGTTACAGAGAGAGGAAAGCAAGATCGGAGATGTTACAGAGAGAGGAACGCAAAGCTGGAGATGTCACAGAGATAGGAAAGCAAGGCTGCAGATGGTACAGAGAGTGGAAAGCAAGGCTGGAGATGTTACAGAGAGAGGAGAGCAAAGCTGGATATGTTACACAGAGAGGAAAGCAAGGCTGGAGATGTTACAGAGAGAAGAAAGCATGGCTAGAGATGTTACAGAGTTAGGAAAGCAAGGCTGGAGATGTTACCGAGAGAGGAAAGAAAGTTTGCAGATGCTACAGAGGGTGGAACGCAAGGCTGGAAATGTTACCGAGAGAGGAATGCAAAGCTGGAGATGGTTCAGATTGTGGAAAGCAAGGCCGGAGATGTTACAGAGATAGCAAAGCAAGTTTGCAGATGTAACAAAGAGAGAATAGCAAGGCTAGAGATGTTCCAGAGATAGTAAAGCAAGGCTGGAGATGTTACAGCGATAGGAAAGCAAGATTGCGGATGTTACAGAGAGAGGAAAGCAAGACTGGAGGTGTTACAGACAGGGGAAAGCAAGGCTGGAGATGTTACAGAGAGAGGAATGCAAGGCTTTAAATGGTTCAGATCGTGGAAAGCAGGGCCGGAGATGTTTCAGAGATAGCAAAGCAAGTTTGCAGATGTAACAAAGAGAGAATAGCAAGGCTAGAGATGTTCCAGAGATAGTAAAGCAAGGCTGGAGATGTTACAGAGATCGGAAACCAAGGCTGGAGATGTTACAGCGATAGGAAAGCAAGATTGCGGATGTTACAGAGAGAGGAAAGCAAGACTGGAGGTGTTACAGACAGGGGAAAGCAAGGCTGGAGATGTTACAGAGAGAGGAATGCAAGGCTTTAAATGGTTCAGATCGTGGAAAGCAGGGCCGGAGATGTTACAGAGAGTGGAAAACAAGTTTGCAGATGTTACAGAGAGAGGAAGGCAAGGCTGGAGATGTTACAGATAGTGGAAAGCAATGTTGGAGATGTTACAGAGATCGGAAACCAAGGCTGGAGATGTTACAGAGATAGGAAAGCAAGATTGCAGATGTTACAGAGAGAGGAAAGCAAGACTGGAGGTGTTACAGACAGGGGAAAGCAAGGCTGGAGATGTTACAGAGAGAGGAATGCAAGGCTTTAGATGGTTCAGATCGTGGAAAGCAGGGCCGGAGATGTTACAGAGAGTGGAAAACAAGTTTGCAGATGTTACAGAGAGAGGAAAGCAAGGCTGGAGATGTTACAGACAGTGGAAAGCAATGTTGGAGATGTTACAGAGAGAGGAAAGTCAAGGCTGGACATGTTGCAGAGAGAGGAAAGGAAGGCTGGAGATGGTTCAAATAGTGGAAAGCAAGGCCAGGTATGTTACAGAGATAGGAAAGCATGGTCGGAGATGTTACCGAGAGAGGAAAGTAAGGCTGGAGATGTTACAGACATAGGAAAGCACGTTTGCAGATGTTAGTGAGAGTGGATAGCAAGTTTGTAGATGTTACAGAGAGAGGAAAGCAAGGCTGCAGATGTTACCGGGAGAGGAAAGCAAAGCCAGAGATATTTCAGATACTGGAAAGCAAGGCCGGAGATGTTACAGATATAGGAAAGCACGTTTGCAGGTGTAACAGGGAGAGTAAAGTAAGGCTAGAGATGTTACAGCGAGAGTAAACCAAGGCCAGAGATGTTACAGAGATAGGAAATCAAGTTTGCAGATGTAACAGAGAGAGGAAAGCAAGGCTGGAGATGTTACAGAGTGAGGAAAGCAAGGCTAGAGATGTTACAGATTGAGGAAAGCAAGGCTGGAGATGGTTCTGATAGTGGAAAGCAAGGCCGGAGATGTTACAGAGATAGGAAAGCAAGTTTGCAGATGTTACAGAGAGAGGAAAGCAAGGGTCGAGGTGCTACCGAGATAGGAAAGCAACGCTGGAGATGTTATGGAGAGAGGAACGCAATGCTGGAGATGTTACAGAGAGAGGAAAGCAAGGCTAGAGATGTTACAGAGAGACGAAAGCAAGGCTGGAGATGTTACAGCGAGAGGAAAGCAAGGCTGGAGATGTTACAAATATAGGAATGCAAGGCCGGAGATGTAACAGAGATAGGAAAGCAAAGCTGGATATGTTATAGAGATTGCAAAGCAAAGATGGATATATTACAGAGAGAGGAAATCAAAGCTGGATATGTTACAGAGATAGGAAAGCAATCTGGAAATGTTACAGAGAGAGGAAAGCAAGGCCGGAGATGTTAGAGAGAGAGAGGAAAGCAAGGCTGGAGATGTTACAGAGATAGCAAAGCAAGTTTGCAGATGTGACAGAGTGTGGAAAACAAGTTTGCAGATGTTACAGAGAGTGGAAAGCAAGGCTGGAAATGTTACAGAGAGAGGAAATCAAGGCTAGAGATGTTACAGAGAGTGGAAATCAAGGCTAGAGATGTTACAGAGAGTGGAATGCGAGGCAGGGGATGTTTCCGAGAGTGGAAAGCAAGTCTGGAGATGTTACAGAGCTAGCAATGAAAGTTTGCAGATGTTACAGAGAGTGGAAAGCAAATTTGCAGATGTTACAGCAAGAGGAACCCAATGCTGGAGATGTTACAGAGAGTGGAAAGCAAGGCTGGAGATGTTACAGAGAGATAGGAAAGCAAGGCTGGTGATGTTTCAGAGATATGAAAGCCAGTCTGGAGATGTTACAGAGATAGAAAAGCAAGGACGGAGATGTTACTGAGATAGGAATGCAAGGCAGAAGATGTTAAAGATATAGGATAGCAAGTTTGCCGATGTTGCAGAGAGACGAAAGCAAGGCTGGAGATTTTACACAGATAGGAAAATAAGGCTGGAGATGTTGAGGAGAGTGAGGAAAGCAAAGCTGGAAATGTTATAGAGAGCGAACATCAAGGCTGGAGATATTTCTGAGACAGGAAAGCAAGGCTGGAGATGTTATAGGGACTGAATATCAAATCTGGAGATATTGTCGAGACAGAAAAGCATGGCTGCAGATGTTACAGGGTGGAAATCAAGTTTGCAGATGTTACAGAGAGAGGAAAGCAAGGCTGGAGATGGTTCAGATAGTGGAAAGCAAGGCTAGAGATATTACAGAGATAGGAAAGCAAGGCCGGAGATGTTGAGGAGAGTGAGGAAAGCAAAGCTGGAAATGCTATAGAGAGCGAACATCAAGGCTGGAGATGTTACAGAGATAGGAAAGCAAGGCTGGAGATTTTACAGTGATAGGAAAACAACGCTAGAGATGTCACAGGGATAGGAAAGTAAGGCTGGAGATGTTACAGAGAGAGGAAAGGAAGCCTGGAGATGTTACAGTGATAGGAAAGCAAGGCTGGAGATGTTACAGAGATAAGGAATGCCAGGCTGCAGATGGTAATGAGATAGGAAAGCAAGGTAGGAGATGTTACAGAGTGGAATGCAAGTCTGGAGAATCTGAACTGGGTGGGCCATTTCAAATCTACCACCCAGAGGGGATCAGCAGCAGCACTGCTAATCGACATGGTTGTGTCCAAAAGGTCATAGCTGCTTGACTGGGTCTGCACTGGGTCGGGAGGGAATGACTGACAGGGAGAAACATACTTTACCTCATCTTCTCCAATCTACCGGCTGCGGACACATTGACGATGGCCATATTGGGAACAGTGACTACTGCACACAGTATTTCTGGAGACAAAGCTCCACTTTCACATTGTGAATAGTGTGTGTGTGTGTGTGTGTGTGTGTGCGCGCGCGCGCGCACACATGTGAGAGATGCTATCACCATTCTAAACGGAACAGATTTCAAAGCGATCTCCAACTCAGCACTGGCCTGTGTGAGGTGAAGTGGGTCATTACCTAAAGAAGCAGATTTGTACTCTTGCATAATTTTCACTGTCCATGCCTGGCATATGCTCCACTTGACCCTGACCATCAGGCCAGGGGATAAACCCTTGTTCAATGGGGAATACAGGAGGACGATCCAAGAGCAGCACCAGGTAAACCTCACAATGGGGTGACTTTACCAAACAGGACCACTTACTCACCAAATAGCATAAATAGCTAGTGACAGACATATCTAACCAACAAATCAGACCTAATCTCTGCAATCCTGTCACATGCAGTCAGGTTGAATTGTGTGGTCAATCAAATAACTCAATAGAGAAAGAAGATCCCCACATACAACTTCCTCAATGATGGAAAAGCCCAGAACAGCAATAGAAAAATTTAGGCCCAATCATTCACAATAATTTTCAGACAGAAGTATCAATGGGATGATCTAGTTTAGTCTCCTCCATATGGCATTCTTCAGCTAATTCGATTCACTGTATGTGGTATCTACAAACGGCTGGAGGGATTGGAGAATTCAAAGGCTGTGGGCCCTGATAACATTCCAATCGAGCTGTTCCTGCTGGGATACAGCACTGGGAACTACCTGACAATTTGGGAAACTATCTGGGTGTGGGTTCAACGATATGGTCAGTCCAGTTCTGGATAACGGTAATCCCTGGGATATTGCTAGGTGGGTGTTCAGTGATGGTGGCATTGAAGATTGGAAGATATGGGTGTGTCCGTGTGTGTCCTGTACACACACAGACAAAACATCAGACAATCAATGACTGCCCCATTGCTCTAACCCCAATCATTAAAAAGTGATGAGGATGTCATCTACAGTGGGATCAAGCAGCACTTCCTCAACACCAACCTGATCACTGAAGCTCAGTTTGGGCTCTCATCCCTTGGGCTCATTGAACCCTGGGTTTAATGATGCACAACAAGAAAACACAGCTGAAATCTAGAGGGGAGGCGACAGTGGCTGCACTTAACATCATCATAACTGCATTTGACCAAATGTCATATCCAGGATTAACGGCAAAACTGGAGCGAATAGGAATCATCTACACTGGCTGAAGTTATACCTGAAAGGAAGGTGGCTGGGTTGGTGGGAAGCAGACATCTCAGCTCCAGGACAGCTCTGCAGCAGCTCCCCGGGAGAGGGATTTCTGAGTAAACCTGTAGATCAAAATTGGAAAGGGAAGGCAGCGTACTCCTACAGGATGATCGGGCTGATCTCTCGTTCGACGAAGACGGCTGGTGGCAGTTTAACTGGACAGTCATCATGCCTCAAGTAAGGGAGAGGTTGAGTAGGACAGTCCTTTAGTCACTCCAGTCAGTGAAGGAATTAAATCCACACTGTTAGCATTAATATCTAGCCGTCCAATTGATTGAGCTAACCAAGTCCTCCCTCAGCTTCATGGGGAAGATACAGTAACATTATTCTGCTCAGATATGTTGTTAGACACCTCTGGAGAAGGTGGAACGAGAAGCAAGCTTCCTAGCTCAGAGAGAGGGAAAGTATCAGTGAGCTCTCAGAGTGCTCTGTGCCCCAGGCCCAATCATAAATGACCATCCCTACACTGTAAAGTCACAACTGGGAATGTTTGCCAATGATTGGACAATGTTCAACACCATTCGTGATTTACTCAGATACTGAAGCAATCCTTATCCAAAAGCAACAAGGACCTGGAAATATGCAGGTGTGTGCTTAACAGTGACAAGTACCATTCCCATTACACATGTGCCAGACAACAATTACCTCTGACAATAGAAAACTGAACCATACCTTCCAATGTTCAATGCCACCACCATCACTGAACACCCACCTAGCAATATCCCGGGGATTCCCATTATCCAGAACTGGACTGACCATATAATTTCATTACCCATTCCTGTGAAGGGTTTATACTAAAACGTCGACTCTCCTGTACCGCAGATGCTGCCTGACTTGTTGTGCTTTTATTCAGTGCCACAATTTGCTACATATAAATTGATTGGCAACAAGAATATGTCAGGAGCTAGGAATCCTGCAGAAATAACTACCTTGTGGTTTCCGAAAGCCAGCACGCCATCTATAAGACACACATTGAATGTGTGTGTGATGGTATAGCCCCATTTGCCTGTGTGAGTGCAGCTTCAACCCTCATCCACTGGCACTCAGTAGCAGAAATGTCTGCCATCTAAACGGTGCTCTGCAGAAATTTACCAAGGCTCCTTACAATGTACCTCCGAAACCAAGACCATCAAGAAGCACAAGGGAAGTAGACACATGGGATCATCATCATGTTCACGTTCCATTCCAAGCCACCCACCATCCTGATTGGGAAGTATACTGCGGTTCTTTCAGTGTCACTGTTTCCATAATGCACATCTACAACACATGAACTGCAATGGGTCAATGCAGCAGTCACCCCCACTTTCTCAAGGGCAATACGGGATGGGCAATAAATACCATCCCAATCATATTCTATGAATAAATTAAAATGAAACATATCGTCATGCCAATGCTGGACACTGTGCTTTGGGTTTTGTCTGCTCAGGCTGGTGAAGTCCAGGCAGGAACTTGGTTTTCATGAACAGCTGAAGGAAAATGATGTTTGAAACAATCTGTCCATCTCTCAGATGCATGGTCCACATACCGAGCATCACACAGACACAGACATTCATATCCCACATTACTGAGCTCTGAGATAGACAGAAGCAATTCAAAATGTACGCCTATCAGACTGTAACATGTTTAAACACACAGTGATATTGTTGCCACGAAAATGATTATGAGTGTGCATTAACAGGGAGAAAGTGAGCACTGCAGATGCTGGAGATCAGAGTCAAAAAGTGTGGTTCTGAAAAAGCACACCCGTTCAGCCATCATCTGATGAGCAGGAGAGTCAACTATTTGTTCACAATATTAATATAAGGGAAAATAGTTGTATATTTTCAAAGTCCTCGTACTGAATGATAATGTGGTCTTGGTAGTGGTAATGGGACTCATCATTTCAATGTTCCTTACTGTGAGTTGGGCACTGTTTTCATCATATTGTTGTTATAAAAGTGAACTGAATAAAGGGGGGGGGGGGGGGGGCGGTATATAATGTTTATTGGACAATCTAAAAGTTGGTATTAATAAAGGCGATCGAAACTTCAGCAAAGAGACTTTACTGTTCAATGTGAGAACAATGCTGCAAACATTTACACAGAGATTTCCAGCTCAAATCACACACAACAATGTTGGGCTGGGATCATTCTGTCCATTAATGGAGCTGCACAATTCTATTTGGATACTGACATTGTAGGGCTAACATACACTGGATATGGTTTATGATGGATTCAATGTAAGATGCCATGTGTTGCAGGAGCCTTTATAACACCTTCATTCAGGATCGGGTCTAAGGTATAGTATTACAGAATTTAGGTGGCACACAGAAGAGATATATTTGCAAGACATCGTTGTTTACAGGTCATTGTTACAAATGGTGGACTGCGTCTGAACCAGCGCCATGTGCTAGTCCATTGACCAGTCTGCCCCCACTCACATCTCCCTGTTGTTCAGGTATGTCTCTAACCAGTCTGTTGTGAGGGATTGTGTGAGTAACAGCCCAGCTCCAGTTTGGAAGCTCTCTGAACAGATTATGAAGATGGCCAGTGTTTTGGAGGTCATGATGAGGCTCAATAACACTGTGTCTGAATTCAGGCTTTTTTCTCAAAGTCATTTTCGACAGCTTTGCTGCCTGCAAGATGGTGTGTTCATTGATCTGAAAATGAATCGGCTGTTTACTACAGTCACTGAATTGTGTAAGAGTTAGGTGTTCACTCTGGTAATTCGAATATTCAACGGAAAAGCAATGATGTTTGGTTTATTTTAAAACATGCAAGAAATAAAGTGATATTAACTCTTCATTACACAAAATGTAAAAGTGACCTGCAGTATATTTCCCTCAGACTAATCAAGCAAAAGTTAACTATTGCCTCTGAAGCAGGATTCTGTGAACAGGACTATGTCCCAGGCAACTTCACCATCTTCTCTGGTAGGGTCTGTCTCACTGACAGGACACAGCCAGGCTGAGGGGGCAGCTCCTTGGTATACAGTCAATACAGTGCTCAGTATTGATGCTGGATCCAATGGCTGCTAGACTGCTCTGTGGCAGGCTATGGGGAAATCAATAAAAGGGAAACATATCATTGACAACATCATCACCGATCTGCCTGCTGCAGATACACTTCTACATTTCATATACTGGTAAGAATGGATCCTGCACAATGGGAAGCAAGGGCACATTTTGCAGACACTCCCTCATGATAGGAAGTCCTCAGGGCAATGACTGGACCAAACTTTAAACAAATTGAGCAACAAATGATGAGGCATCCATGAGATGCAATGGGCCATCGGCAGCAGAAGAATCGTGCTCAGTACAACTCATACAGTCTGCACCTCCATGGCGCAAAATACTGTCTAGTGTACAGTATCGATCTTGGCTCGACCTACCACCATCAGTACAATAACCACCACGGCCCGACATACCTCTCACTGTCCAATAACCATCACAGCCTGAAATACCTCCACTGTACAATAACCACTACAGCCCGACATACCTCCCAATGTACAGTAACCAACACAGCACGAAATACCTCTCACTGTACAATAACGACAACAGCCCGACATACCTCCCACTTTACTGTAAACATCACACCCCGACATACCTGCCACTGTACAGTAACCATCACGGACCGACATAGCTCCCACTGTACAGTAACCATCACACCCCGACATACCTTCCACTGTACAGTAACCATCACACCCTGACATACCTCCCACTGTACAGTAACCATAACGGCCCGACATTCCTCCCACTGTATAGTAACCATCACGGCCTGATATTCCTCCCACTGTACAGTAGCCATTACTGCCTGACATACCTCCCACTGTACAATAACCATCACGGCCAGACATTCCTCTCACTGTACAGTGATCATCGCAGTCCGACATACCTCCCACTGAACAATACGCATCACGGCCCCAAATACCTCCCACTGTACAGAAACCATCACGGCCCGACATACCTCCCACTGTACAGTAAACTTCACAGCCCGACATACCTCACACTGTACAGTAAGCATCACGGCCCTACATACCCTCCACTGTACAGTAACCATCACGGCCCGACGTACCTCTCACTGTACAGTAACCATCACGGCCCAACGTACCTATCACTGGACAGTAACCATCATACCCCAACAAACCCTCCACTGTACAGTAACCATCACGGCCCGACATACCTCCCACTGAACAATAAGCATCATGGCCCCAAATACCTCCCACTGTACAGAAACCATCACGGCCCAACATACCTCCCACTGTACAGTAAAGATCACGGCCGGACATACCTCCCACTGTACGGTAACAGTCACGGCCCTAATACCACACACTGTACAGTAACCATCCCACACCGACATACCTCACACTGTACAGTAACCATCATACCCCAACATACCCTCCACTGTACAGTAACCATCACCGTGGTTACTGTACAGTGGGAGCTATGTCGGTCCGTGATGGTTACTGTACAGTGGGAGGGATGTCGGGCTTTGACAGTTACTGTAAAGTGTGAGGTATGTCGGGCCGTGATGGTTACTGTACAGTGGGAGGAATATCAGGCCGTGATGGTGACTGTACAGTGGGAGGTATGTCAGACCGGGATAGTTACTGTACAGTGGGAGGTATGTCGGGCAGTGATAGTTACTGTACAGTGCGAGAAATATCAGGCCGTGATGGTTACTGTACAGTGAGACGTATGTTGGGCCATGATGGTTACTGTGCAAAACGAGGTATGTCAGGCCGGGATGGTTACTGTACAGTGGGAGGTATGTCGGAGTGTGGTGTTTACAGTAAAGTGGGAGGTATGTCGGGGAGTGGTGGTTACTGTACAGTGGGAAGTAAGTCTGGCCATGACCGTTACTGTACAGTGGGAGGCATGCCGGGATTTGACGGCTACTCTGCAGTGGGAGGTATGTCAAGCCGTGATGGTTACTGTACAGTGGGAGGTATGTCGGGCCGTCATGATTACTGTATACTGTAAGGTATATCAGGCCATGTTGGTGACTGAACAATGTGAGGTATGTCAGGCCGTGATGGTTATTGTACAGTGGGAGTTATTTCGGCCTACGGTGGTTACTGTACAGTGAGAGGTATTTGGGACTGTGATGGTTATTGTACAGTGGGACCTATGCCAGACCGTGATGGTTACTGTACAGTGGGAGGTATTTCGGCCTATGATGGTTACTGTACAGTGAGAGGTATTTGGGACTGTGATGGTTATTGTACAGTGGGATCTATGTCAGACCGTGATGGTTACTGTACTGTGGTTATGTATATTGGGCCGTGCCGGTTACTGTACAGTGGGAGGTATGTCGGACTGTGATGGTTACTGTACATTGGGAGGTATTTTGGGCCGTGATGGTTACTGTACAGTGGAGTGTATGTCAGGGTGTGATGGTTACTGTACAGTGGGAGGTATGTCGGGGAATGATGATGACTCTATAGTAGTAGGTATGTCGGGCTGTGATTTTTACTGTACAGTAGGGGGGATGTCTGGCCGTGATGGTTACTGTACAATGGGACGAATATCAGTCCATGATGGTTACTGTACAGTGGGAGGAATATCAGGCCGTGATGGTTACTGTACAGTGGAGGTATGTCGGGCCGTGATGGTTACTGTACAGTGAGAGGTAAGTGCGTCGGTGATGGTTACTCTACAGTGTGAGGTATGTCGGACCGTGATGGTTCCTGTACATTGGAAGGTATGTCGGGCTGTGATAGTTAATGTGCAATGGGAGCTACGTGAGGCCGTGATGGTTACTGTACAATGGGAGGTATGTCGGGGTGTGATGGTTACTGCACAGTGAGAGGTACTTCGGGCCGTGATGGTTAATGTACAGTGAGAGGTACGTCGGGCCGTGATAGTTACTGGACAGTGGCGGGTATGTCATGGTGTGATGGTTACTGTACAGTGGGAGATATGTCGGGCCGTGATGGTTACTGAACAGTGGGAGGTATTTGGGGCCGTGATGGTTACTGTACAGTGGGAGGTATGTCGGGCCGTGATGGTTACTGTACAGTGGGAGGTATGTCGGGGTGTGATGATTACTGTACAGTGAGAGGTACTTCGGGCCGTGATGGTTAATGTACAGTGAGAGGTACGTCGGGCCGTGATGGTTAATGTACAGTGAGAGGTACGTCGGGCCGTGATAGTTACTGTACAGTGGAGGGTATGTCAGGGCGTGATGGTTACTGTACAGTGGGAGGTATGTCGGGCCGTGATGGTTACTGTACAGTGGGAGGTATTTGGGGCCGTACAGTAACCATCGCGGCCTCACATACCTCCAACTGCACAGTAACCATCACACCCTGACATACCTCCCATTGTACAGTAACCATCGCACCCTGACATACCTGCCACTGTGCAGGAACCATCATGGCCTGACATACCCTCCACTGAAGATGAACCATCGCTGCCCGATATACCTCCCACTGTACAGTAACCATCACGGCCTGACATACCTCCCACTGTACAGTAACCATCACAGACTGACATACTTCCCACTGTACAGTAACCATCATTTCCCAACAAACCTACCACTGTACAGTAACAATCACACCCCGACATACCTCCCACTGTACAGTAACCACCAAGGACCGACATACCTCCCATTATACAGTAACGATCACGGCTTGACATACCTCCCACTGCACAGTAACTGTCAAAGCCCGACATCCCTCCCACTGTACAGTAACTATCCCGGTCTGACATACCTCACACTGTACAGTCACCATCACGGCCTGATATTCCTCCCACTGTACAGTAACCATCACGGCCCGACATACCTCACACTGTACAGTAACCATGCCGGCCTGACTTACCACCCACATCACAGTAACCACCAAGGCCAGACTTACCTCCCATTGTTCAGTAACGATCACGGCTTGACATAGCTCCCACTGCACAGTAACTGCAAAGCCCGGCATATCTCCCACTGTACATTAACGGTCACGGCTTGACATACCTCCCACTGTACAGTAACCATCACAGCCCGACATAACTCCCATTGTACAGAAACCGTCACGGCCCGACATACTTCCCACTGTACAATAACCATCACAACCCGTCATACCTCAACTGTACCGTAACCATCACGGCCCGACATACCTCGCAATGTACCATAACCATCACGGCTTGATATTCCTCCCACTGTACAGTAACCATCATGGCCAGACTTACCTCCCACTTTACATTAACCACCAAGGCCCGTCATACATCCCACTGTACAGTAACCATCACGGCTTGACATACCTCCCACTTTTTCGTAAACATCACGGCCTGACATACGTCCGACTGTACAGTAACCATCACGGCCCGACAAAGCTCCCACTGTACAGTAACCATCATGGCCCGATATACCTCCCACTGTGCAGTAACCATCACGGCCTGACATACCCTCCACTGTACAGTAACCATCGCGGCCTCACATACCTCCAACTGCACAGTAACCTTCACACCCTGACATACCTCCCATTGTACAGTAACCATCGCATCCTGACATACCTGCCACTGTGCAGTAACCATCACGGCCTGACATACCCTCCACTGAACAGTAACCATCGCTGCCCGATATACCTCCCACTGTACAGTAACCATCACGGCCTGACATACCTCCCACTGTACAGTAACCATCACAGACTGACATACTTCCCACTGTACAGTAACCATCATTTCCCAACAAATCTACCACTGTACAGTAACAATCACACCCCGACATACCTCCCACTGTACAGTAAACATCACGGCCTGACAGACCTCCCAATGTACAACAACCATCACAGACTGACATACTTCCCACTGTACAGTAACCATCATTTCCCAACAAACCTACCACTGTACAGTATCAATCACACCCCGACATACCTCCCATTGTACAGTAACGATCACGGCTTGATATACCTCCCACTGCACAGTAACTGTCAAAGCCCGACATCTCTCCCACTGTACAGTAACCATCACGGTCCGACATAGCTCCCACGGTACAGTAACCATCACGGTTCGACAGACCTCCAACTGTACAGTAACCATCACGGTTCGACAGACCTCCCACTGTACAGTAACCATCACACCCCGACATACCTCCCACTGTACAGTAACCATCACGGCACGACATACCCCCCACTGTACAGTAACCATCACGCATCGACATCCCTCCCACTGTACAGTAACCATCACGGCTCGACATACCTCCCACTGTACAGTAACCATCCCGGCCTGACATACCTCGCACTGTACAGTCACCATCACGGCCTGATATTCCTCGCACTGTACAGTAACCATCCCGGCCTGACATACCTCCCACTGCACAGTAACCACCAAGGCCAGACTTACCTCCCATTGTTCAGTAACGATCACGGCTTGACATAGCTCCCCCTGCACAGTAACTGCAAAGCCCGCCATATCTCCCACTGTACATTAACGGTCACGGCTTGACATACCTCCCACTGTACAGTAACCATCACGGCCCGACATAACTCCCATTGTACAGAAACCGTCACGGCCCGACATACCTCCCACTGTACAATAACCATCACAACCCGTCATACCTTAACTGTACCGTAACCATCACGGCCCGACATACATCGCAATGTACCATAACCATCACGGCTTGATATTCCTCCCACTGTACAGTAACCATCATGGCCAGACTTACCTCCCACTTTGCATTAACCACCAAGGCCCGACATACATCCCACTGTACAGTAACCATCACGGCTTGACATACCTCCCACTTTTTCGTAAACATCACGGCCTGACATACGTCCGACTGTACAGTAACCATCACGGCCCGACATACCTCCCACTGTACAGTAACCATCATGGCCCGATATACCTCCAACTGCACAGTAACCATCACGGCCTGACATACCTCCCACTGGACAGAAACCATCACACCCCGACATACCTCCCACTGTACAGTAACCATCACGGCGGGGCATACCTCCCACTGTACAGTAACCATCACGGCCCAACATACTCCCATTGTACAGTAACCATCGCACCCTGACATACCTGCCACTGTGCAGTAACCATCACGGCCTGACATACCCTCCACTGAACAGTAACCATCGCTGCCCGATATACCTCCCACTGTACAGTAACCATCACACCCCGACATACCTCGCACTGTACAGTAAACATCACGGCCTGACAGACCTCCCATTGTACAACAATCATCACGGCCCGACATACCTACCACTGTACAGAATCAATCACACCCCGACATACCTCCCACTGTACAGTAACCATCACAGACTGACATACCTCCCACTGTACAATAACCATCACAGCCCCAAATGTCTCTCACTGTACAATAACCATCATGGCCTGACATACCTCCCACTGTACAGTAACCATCATGGCCCGATATACCTCCAACTGCACAGTAACCATCACGGCCTGACATACCTCCCACTGGACAGAAACCATCACACCCCGACATACCTCCCACTGTACAGTAACCATCACGGTGGGGCATACCTCCCACTGTACAGTAACCATCACGGCCCAACATACTCCCATTGTACAGTAACCATCGCACCCTGACATACCTGCCACTGTGCAGTAACCATCACGGCCTGACATACCCTCCACTGAACAGTAACCATCGCTGCCCGATATACCTCCCACTGTACAGTAACCATCACACCCCGACATACCTCGCACTGTACAGTAAACATCACGGCCTGACAGACCTCCCATTGTACAACAATCATCACGGCCCGACATACCTACCACTGTACAGAATCAATCACACCCCGACATACCTCCCACTGTACAGTAACCATCACAGACTGACATACCTCCCACTGTACAATAACCATCACAGCCCCAAATGTCTCTCACTGTACAATAACCATCACGGCCCGACATACCTCGCACTGTAAAGTAACCGTCACGGCCTGATATACCTCCCATTGTGCAGTAACCATCACAACCTGACATACCTCCCACTGTACAGTAATCATCACATCCCGAAATAGCTCCCACTGTACAGTAACCATCACGGTCTGACATAGATCCCACTATACAATAACCGTCATGGCCCGAAATTTCTCACACTGTACAGTAAACATCACACCCTGACATAACTCCCGTTGTACAGTAACCATCATGGCCCGACATACCTCCCACTGTACAGTAACCACCAAGGCCAGACTTACCTCCCATTGTTCAGTAACGATCACGGCTTGACATACCTCTCACTGTACAGTAACCATCACAACCCGTCATGCCTCCAACTGTACCGTAACCATCACGGCCCGACATACCTCGCACTGTACCATAACCATCACGGCCCGACATACCTCCCACTGTACAGTAACCATCAGACCCCGACATACCTCCCACCGTACAGTAACCATCACGGCCCGACAAACCACCTACTGTACAGTAACCATCACACCCCGACATACCTCCGACTGTACAGTAACCATCGCAGCCCGACATACCTCACACTCTACAGTAACCACTACACCCGGACATAAATACCACTGTACATTAACCATCACGGCCCGACATACCTCCCACTGTACAGTAACCATCACAGACTGACATACCTCCCACTGTACAATAACCATCACAGCCCCAAATATCTCTCACTGTACAGTAACCATCACGGCCAGACTTAACTCCCACTGTACAGTAACCACCAAGGCCCGACATACCTCCCATTGTACAGTAACGATCACGGCTTGACATACCTCCCACTGCACAGTAACTGTCAAAGCCCGACAAACCTCCCACTCTCCAGTAACCATCACGGTCCGACATAGCTCCCACGGTACAGTAACCATCACGGTTCGACAGACCTCCCACTGTACAGTAACCATCACGGTTCGACAGACCGCCCACTGTACAGTAACCATCACACCCCGACATACCTCCCACTGTAGATTAACCATCACAACACGAAATACCTCCCACTGTACAGTAACCATCATGGTCCGACATACCTCTCACTGTACAATAACCATCAAGGTCCGACATACCTCTCACTGTACAATAACCATCACGGCCCGACGTACCTCTCACTGTACAGTAACCATCACGGTCCGACATACCTCTCACTGTACAATAACCATCACGGCCCGACGTATCTCTCACTGTAAAGTAACCATCACGGCCCGACATCCCTCCCACTGTACAGTAACCATCACGGCCCGACATAGCTCCCATGGTACAGTAACCATCACGGTTCGACAGACCTCCCACTGTACAGTAACCATCACACACCGACATAACTCCCACTGTACAGTAACCCTCACACCCCGACATACCTCCCACTGTACAGTAACCATCACGGTCCGACATACCTCTCACTGTACAATAACTATCACGGCCCGACGTACCTCTCACTGTACAGTAACCATCACGGCCCGACGTACCTCTCACTGTACAATAACCACCATACCCCGACCTACGCTCCACTGTACAGTAACCATCACAGCCCGACATACCTCCCACTGTATAGTAAACCTCACACTGTACGGTAACAGTCACACCCTCTAATACCTCACACTGTACAGTAACCATCACAGCCCGACATACCTCCCACTGTATAGAAAACATCACGGCCCGACATACCTCACACTGTACGGTAAAAGTCACGGCCTCTAATACCTCACACTGTACGGTAACCATCACGGCCCGATATACCTCACACTGTACAATAACCATCACGACTTGACATACCACCCACTGAACAGTAACCATCACAGTCCGACATACCTCCACTGTACAGTAACCGGCACGGCCCAACATACCTCCCACAGTACAGTAACCATCACGGTCTGACATAGATCCCACTGTACAATAACCATCACAGTCCTAAGTACCTCTCACTGTAAAGTAATTATCATAGGCCGAAATACCTCCCACTGTACAGTAACCATCACGGTCTGACATAGATCCCACTGTACAATAACCATCACAGTCCTAAATACCTCTCACTGTACAGTAATCATCATAGGCCGAAATACCTCCCACTGTACAGTAACCATCACGGTCTGTCATAGATCCCACTGTACAATAACCATCACAGTCGCAAATAACTCTCACTGTTCACGAACCATCATAGGCCGAAATACCTCCCACTGTACAGTTACCATCCCGGCCTGACATACCTCGCACTGTACAGTCACCATCACGGCCTGATATTCCTCCCACTGTACAGTAACCATCCCGGCCTGACATACCTCCCACTGCACAGTAACCACCAAGGCCAGACTTACCTCCCATTGTTCAGGAACGATCACGGCTTGACATAACTCCCCCTGCACGGTAACCGCAAAGCCCAGCATATCTCCGACTGTACAGTAACGGTCACGGCTTGACATACCTCCCACTGTACAGTAACCATCACGGCCCGACATACCTCCCACTGTACAATAACCATCACAACCCGTCATACCTCAACTGTACCGTAACCATCACGGCCCGACATACATCGCAATGTACCATAACCATCAAGGCTTGATATTCCTCCCACTTTACAGTAACCATCATGGCCAGACATACCTCCCACTTTACATTAACCACCAAGGCCCGATATACATCCCACTGTACAGTAACCATCACGGCTTGACATACCTCCCACTTTTTCGTAAACATCATGGCCTGACATACGTCCAACTGTACAGTAACCATCACGGCCCGACATACCTCCCACTGTACAGTAACCATCATGGCCCGATATACCTCCCACTGTGCAGTAACCATCACGGCCTGACATACCCTCCACTGCACAGTAACCATCACGGCCTGACATACCTCACACTGTACAGTAACCATCACACCCCGACATACCTCCCACTGTACAGTAACCATCACGGCGGGGCATACCTCCCACTATACAGTAACCATCACGGCCCAACAAACTCCCACTGTACAGTAACCATCACACCCTGACATACCTCCCATTGTACAGTAACCATCGCACCCTGACATACCTGCCACTGTGCAGTAACCATCACGGCCTGACATACCCTCCACTGAACACAAAACATCGCTGCCCGATATACCTCCCACTGTACAGTAACCATCACACCCCGACATACCTCCCACTGTACAGTAAACTTCACGGCCTGACAGACCTCCCATTGTTCAACAACCATCACGGCCCGACATACCTACCACTGTACAGTATCAATCACACCCAGACATACCTCCCACTGTACAGTAACCATCACAGCCCCAAATGTCTCTCACTCTCCAATAACCATCATGGCCTGACATACCCTCCAATGTACAGTAACCATCACGGCCCGACATACCTCGCACTGTAAAGTAACCGTCACGGCGTGATATACCTCCCATTGTGCAGTAACCATCACAACCTGACATACCTCCCACTGTACAGTAATCATCACATCCCGATATACCTCCCACTGTACAGTAACCATCACGGTCTGACATAGATCCCACTATACAATAAACATCACGGCCCGAAATTTCTCACACTGTACAGTAACCATCACACCCTGACATACCTCCCACTGTAGAGTAACGATCACGGCCCGACATACCTACCACTGTACAGTAACCATCACACCCCGACATACCTCCCACTGTACAGTAACCATCACGACCTTACATACCTCCCACTGTGCAGTAACCATCACGGCCTGACATACCCTCCACTGTACAGTAACCATCACGACCTTACATACCTTCCACTGTGCAGTAACCATCACAACCCGTCATACATACAACTGTACCGTAACCATCTCGGCCCGATATACATCCCACTGTACAGTAACCATCACGGACCGACATACCTCCCAGTGCATAGTTACCATCAGGGACCGACATAACTCCCACTGTACAGTAACCGTCACGGCCAGAAATTCCTCACACTGTACAGTTCCCATCACGGTCTGACATAGATCCCAATGTACAATAACAATCACAGTCCCAAATACCTCTCACTGTACAGTCATCATCATCGACCGAAATTCCTCTCACTATACAGTAACCATCACGGCCCGACATACCTTCCAATGTACAATAACCATCACAACCCGTCATACCTCCAACTGTACCGTAACCATCACGGCCCGACATACCTCGCACTGTACCATAACCATCACGGCTTGATATTCCTCCCACTGTACAGAAACCATCACGGCCTGACATAAGTCCCACTGTACAGTCACCATCACGGCCCGATATTCCTCCCACTGTACAGTAACCATCACGGCCTGACATACGTCCCACTGTACAGTAACCATCATGGCCCGATATACCTCCCACTGTACAGTAACCATCATGGTCCAACATACGTCCCACTGTACAGTAACTATTACGGCCCGACATACCTCCCACTGTGCAGAAACCATCACGGTCTGACATACCCTCCAATGTACAGTAACCATCGCGGCCCGATTTAACTCCCACTGTACAGTAACCATCACGGCCCGACATACCTCCCACTGTACAGTAACCATCACACCCCGACATACCACCCACTGTACAGTAACCGTCACGGCCTGACATAACTCCCATTGTACAGTAACCATCATGGCCTGACATACCTCCCACTGTAGAGTAACCATCACGGCCCGACATACCTCCCACTGTAAAGTAACCGTCACGGCCTGACATAACTCCCATTGTACAGTAACCATCATGGCCCGACATACCTCCCACTGTACACTAACGATCCCGGCCTGACATACCTCCCACTGCACAGTAACCACCAAGGCCAGACTTACCTCCCATTGTTCAGTAACGATCACGGCTTGACATACATCACCCTGCACAGTAACTGCAAAGCCCGGCATACCTCTCACTGTACAGTAACCATCACGACCCGACTTACCTTCCACTGTACAGTAACCATCACGGCCTGACATACCTCCCACTGTACAGTAACCATCACGGTCCGACATACCTCCCACTGTACAGTAACCATCACACCACGACATACCTCCCTTTGTACAGTAACCATCACAGCGCGATATACCACCCACTTTACAGTAACCATCACACCCCGACATACCTCCAACTGTACAGTAACCATCACGGCCTGACATACCTCCCACTGTACAGTAACCATCACACCCCGACTTACGTCCCACTGTACAGTAACCATCACGGCCCGACATCCTCCCACTGTACAGTAACCATCACGGCCCGACATACCTCCCATTGTACAGTAACCATCACACCCCGACATACCTCACACTGTACAGTAACCATCACAGCCCGACATACCTCCCACGGTGCAGTAACCATCACGGCCAGACATACCCTCCACTGTACAGTAACCATCGCGGCCCGATATACCTCCCACTGTACAGTAACCATCACAGACTGACATACCTCCCACTGTACATTAACCATCACAGCCCCAAATGTCTCTCAGTGTACAATAACCATCATGGCCTGACATACCCTCCAACTGTACAGTAACCATCACGGCCTGACATACCTCCCACTGTACAGTAACCATCACACCCCGACTTACGTCCCACTGTACAATAACCATCACGGCCCGACATTTCTCACACTGTACAGTAACCATCACACCCTGACATACCTCCCACTGTAGAGTAACCATCACGGCCCGACATACCTCTCACTGTAAAGTTACCGTCACGGCCTGACATACCTCCCATTGTACAGTAACCATCATGGCCCGACATACCTCCCACTGTACACTAACGATCCCGGCCTGACATACCTCCCACTGCACAGTAACCACCAAGGCCAGACTTACCTCCCATTGTTCAGTAACGATCACGGCTTGACATACATCCCCCTGCACAGTAACTGCAAAGCCCGGCATACCTCTCACTGTACAGTAACCATCACGGCCCGACATACCTTCCACTGTACAGTAACCATCACAACCTGTCATACCTCCAACAGTTCCGTAACCATCACGGCCCGACATTCCTCGCACTGTACAGTAACCATCACGGCCTGACATACCTCCCACTGTACAGTAACCATCACGGTCCGACATACCTCCCATTGTACAGTAACCATCACGGTCTGACATAGATCCCACTGTACAATAACCATCACAGTCCTAAATACCTCTCACTGTACAGTAATCATCATAGGCCGAAATACCTCCCACTGTACACTAACCATCATGGTCTGTCATAGATCCCACTGTACAATAACCATCACAGTCCCAAATACCTCTCACTGTTCACTAACCATCATAGGCCGAAATACCTCCCACTGTACACTAACCATCATGGTCTGACATAGATCCCACTGTACAATAACCATCACAGTCGCAAATACCTCTCACTGTTCACTAACCATCATAGGCCGAAATACCTCCCACTGTACAGTAACCATCCCGGCCTGACATACCTCGCACTGTACAGTCACAATCATGGCCTGATATTCCTCCCACTGTACAGTAACCATCCCGGCCTGACATACCTCCCACTGCACAGTAACCACCAAGGCCAGACTTACCTCCCATTGTTCAGTAACGATCACGGCTTGACATACCTCCCCCTGCACAGTAACTGCAAAGCCCGGCATATCTCCCACTGTACAGTAACGGTCACGGCTTGACATACCTCCCACTGTACAGTAACCATCACGACCCGACATACCTCCCACTGTACAATAACCGTCAAGGCTTGATATTCCTCCCACTGTACAGTAACCATCATGGCCAGACTTACCTCCCACTTTACATTAACCACCAAGGCCCGACATACATCCCACTGTACAGTAACCATCACGGCTTGACATACCTCCCAATTTTTCGTAAACATCACAGCCTGACATACGTCCGACTGTACAGTAACCATCACGGGCCGACATACCTCCCACTGTACAGTAACCATCACACCCTGACATACCTCCCATTGTACAGTAACCATCGCACACTGACATACCTGCCACTGTGCAGTAACCATCACGGCCTGACATACCCTCCACTGAAGAGTAACCATCGCTGCCCGATATACCTCCCACTGTACAGTAACCATCACACCCCGACATACCTCCCACTGTACAGTAAACTTCACGGCCTGACAGACCTCCCATTGTACAACAACCATCACGGCCCGACATACCTACCACTGTACAGTATCAATCACACCCAGACATACCTCCCACTGTACAGTAACCATCACAGCCCCAAATGTCTCTCACTGTACAATAACCATCATGGCCTGACATACCCTCCAATGTACAGTAACCATCACGGCCCGACATACCTCGCACTGTAAAGTAACCGTCACGGCCTGATATACCACCCATTGTGCAGTAACCGTCACGGCCTGATATACCACCCATTGTGCAGTAACCATCACAACCTGACATACCTCCCACTGTACAGTAATCATCACATCCCGATATACCTCCCACTGTACAGTAACTATCACGGTCTGACATAGATCCCACTATACAATAAACATCACGGCCCGAAATTTCTCACACTGTACAGTAACCATCACACCCTGACATACCTACCACTGTACAGTAACCATCACACCCCGACATACCTCCCACTGTACAGTAACCATTACGACCTTACATACCTCCCACTGTGCAGTAACCATCACGGCCTGACATACCATCCACTGTACAGTAACCATCACGACCTTACATACCTTCCACTGTGCAGTAACCATCACAACCCGTCATACATACAACTGTACCGTCACCATCTCGGCCCGATATACATCCCACTGTACAGTCACCATCACGGACCGACATACCTTCCACTGTGCAGTAACCATCACAACCCGTCATACATCCAACTCTACCGTAACCATCACGGCCCGATATACATCCCACTGTACAGTAACCATCATGGACCGACATACCTCCCAGTGCACAGTTACCATCAGGGACCGACATACCTCCCACTGTACAGTAACTGTCACGGGCCGACATACCTCCCACTGTAGATGAACCATCACGGTCTGACATACATCCCAGTATACAATAACCATCACGGCCAGAAATTCCTCACACTGTACAGTAACCATCACGGTCTGACATAGATCCCACTGTACAATAACCATCACAGTCCCAAATACCTCTCACTGTACAGTCATCATCATAGACCGAAATTCCTCTCACTATACAGTAACCATCAAGGCCCGACATACCTTCCAATGTACAATAACGATCACAACCCGTCATACCTCCGACTGTACCGTAACCATCACGGCCCGACATACCTCGCACTGTACCATAACCATCACAGCTTGATATTCCTCCCACTGTACAGAAACCATCACGGCCCGACATACCTCCCACTGTACAGTAACCATCACGGCCCGATATACCTCCCACTGTACAGTAACCATCACGGCCTGACATACGTCCCACTGTACAGGAACCATCACGGCCCGATATACCTCCCACTGTACAGTAACCATCATGGTCCAACATACGTCCCACTGTACAGTAACTATTACGGCCCGACATACCTCCCACTGTGCAGAAACCATCACGGTCTGACATACCCTCCAATGTACAGTAACCATCGCGGCCCGATTTATCTCCCACTGTACAGTAACCATCACGGCCCGACATACCTCCCACTGTACAGTAACCATCACACCCCGACATACCACCCACTCTACAGTAACCATCACACCACGACATACCCCCCTTTGTACAGTAACCATCACGGCCTGACATACCTCCCACTGTACAGTAACCATCACACCCCGACTTACCTCCCACTGTACAGTAACCATCACGGCCCGACATACTCCCACTGTACATTAACCATCACGGCCCGACATACCTCCCATTGTACAGTAACCATCACTGCCCGGCATACCTCCCACGGTGCAGTAACCATCACGGCCAGACATACCCTCCACTGTACAGTAACCATCGCGGCCCGATATACCTCCCACTGTACAGTAACCATCACAGACTGACATACCACCCACTGTACAATAACCATCACAGTCCCAAATGTCTCTCACTGTACAATAACCATCATGGCCTGACATACCCTCCAATGTACAGTAACCATCACGGCTCGACACACCTCGCACTGTAAAGTAACCGTCACGGCCTGATATATCTCCCATTGTGCAGTAACTATCACAACCTGACATACCTCCCACTGTACAGTAATCATCACATCCCGATATACCTCCCACTGTACAGTTACCATCACGGTCTGACATAGATCCCAGTATACAATAACCATCACGGCCCGACATTTCTCACACTGTACAGTAACCATCACACCCTGACATACCTCCCACTGTAGAGTAACCATGACGGCCCGACATACCTCCCACTGTAAAGTAACCGTCACGGCCTGACATACCTCCCATTGTACAGTAATCATCATGGCCCGACATACCTCCCACTGTACAGTAACGATCCCGGCCTGACATACCTCCCACTGCACAGTAACCACCAAGGCCAGACTTACCTCCCATTGTTCAGTAATGTTCACGGCTTGACATACCTCTCACTGTACAGTAACCATCACGGCCCGACATACCTTCCACTGTACAGTAACCATCACAACCTGTCATACCTCCAACTGTACCGTAACCATCACGGCCCGACATTCCTCGCACTGTACAGTAACCATCACGGCCTGACATACCTCCCACTGTACAGTAACCATCACTGTCCGACATACCTCCCACTGTACAGTAACCATCACGGTCTGACATACCTCCCACTGTACAGTAACCATCACGGTCTGACATAGATCCCACTATACAATAAACATCACGGCCCGAAATTTCTCACACTGTACAGTAACCATCACACCCTGACATACCTACCACTGTACAGTAACCATCACACCCCGACATACCTCCCACTGTACAGTAACCATCACGACCTTACATACCTCCCACTGTGCAGTAACCATCACGGCCTGACATACCATCCACTGTACAGTAACCATCACGACCTTACATACCTTCCACTGTGCAGTAACCATCACAACCCGTCATACATACAACTGTACCGTCACCATCTCGGCCCGATATACATCCCACTGTACAGTCACCATCACGGACCGACATACCTTCCACTGTGCAGTAACCATCACAACCCGTCATACATCCAACTCTACCGTAACCATCACGGCCCGATATACATCCCACTGTACAGTAACCATCATGGACCGACATACCTCCCAGTGCACAGTTACCATCAGGGACCGACATACCTCCCACTGTACAGTAACTGTCACGGGCCGACATACCTCCCACTGTAGATGAACCATCACGGTCTGACATACATCCCAGTATACAATAACCATCACGGCCAGAAATTCCTCACACTGTACAGTAACCATCACGGTCTGACATAGATCCCACTGTACAATAACCATCACAGTCCCAAATACCTCTCACTGTACAGTCATCATCATAGACCGAAATTCCTCTCACTATACAGTAACCATCAAGGCCCGACATACCTTCCAATGTACAATAACGATCACAACCCGTCATACCTCCGACTGTACCGTAACCATCACGGCCCGACATACCTCGCACTGTACCATAACCATCACAGCTTGATATTCCTCCCACTGTACAGAAACCATCACGGCCTGACATACGTCCCACTGTACAGTAACCATCACGGCCCGATATACCTCCCACTGTACAGTAACCATCACGGCCTGACATACGTCCCACTGTACAGGAACCATCACGGCCCGATATACCTCCCACTGTACAGTAACCATCATGGTCCAACATACCTCCCACTGTACAGTAACTATTACGGCCCGACATACCTCCCACTGTGCAGAAACCATCACGGTCTGACATACCCTCCAATGTACAGTAACCATCGCGGCCCGATTTATCTCCCACTGTACAGTAACCATCACGGCCCGACATACCTCCCACTGTACAGTAACCATCACACCCCGACATACCACCCACTGTACAGTAACCATCACACCACGACATACCCCCCTTTGTACAGTAACCATCACGGCCTGACATACCTCCCACTGTACAGTAACCATCACACCCCGACTTACCTCCCACTGTACAGTAACCATCACGGCCCGACATACTCCCACTGTACATTAACCATCACGGCCCGACATACCTCCCATTGTACAGTAACCATCACTGCCCGGCATACCTCCCACGGTGCAGTAACCATCACGGCCAGACATACCCTCCACTGTACAGTAACCATCGCGGCCCGATATACCTCCCACTGTACAGTAACCATCACAGACTGACATACCACCCACTGTACAATAACCATCACAGTCCCAAATGTCTCTCACTGTACAATAACCATCATGGCCTGACATACCCTCCAATGTACAGTAACCATCACGGCTCGACATACCTCGCACTGTAAAGTAACCGTCACGGCCTGATATATCTCCCATTGTGCAGTAACTATCACAACCTGACATACCTCCCACTGTACAATAATCATCACATCCCGATATACCTCCCACTGTACAGTTACCATCACGGTCTGACATAGATCCCAGTATACAATAACCATCACGGCCCGACATTTCTCACACTGTACAGTAACCATCACACCCTGACATACCTCCCACTGTAGAGTAACCATGACGGCCCGACATACCTCCCACTGTAAAGTAACCGTCACGGCCTGACATACCTCCCATTGTACAGTAACCATCATGGCCCGACATACCTCCCACTGTACAGTAACGATCCCGGCCTGACATACCTCCCACTGCACAGTAACCACCAAGGCCAGACTTACCTCCCATTGTTCAGTAATGATCACGGCTTGACATACCTCTCACTGTACAGTAACCATCACGGCCCGACATACCTTCCACTGTACAGTAACCATCACAACCTGTCATACCTCCAACTGTACCGTAACCATCACGGCCCGACATTCCTCGCACTGTACAGTAACCATCACGGCCTGACATACCTCCCACTGTACAGTAACCATCACTGTCCGACATACCTCCCACTGTACAGTAACCATCACGGTCTGACATACCTCCCACTGTACAGTAACCATCACGGTCCGACATACCTCCCACTGAACAGTAACCATCAGACCCCGACATGCTTCACACTGTACAGTAACCATCACACCCCGACATACCTCCCATTGTGCAGTAACCATCACAACCTGACATACCTCCCACTGTACAGTAATCATCACATCCCGAAATAGCTCACACTGTACGGTAACCATCACGGTCTGACATAGATCCCACTATACAATAACCGTCATGCCCCGAAATATCTCACACTGTACAGTAACCATCACACCCCGACATACCTCCCACTGTACAGTAAGCATCACGGCCTGTCATACCTCCCATTGTACAACAACGATCACGGCCCGACATACCTACCACTTTACAGTATCAATCACTCCCCGACATACCTCGCACTGTATAGTAAACCTCACACTGTACGGTAACAGTCACACCCTCTAATACCTCACACTGTACGGTAACCATCACAGCCCGACATACCTCACAACTGTACAATAACCATCACGACTCGACATACCACCCACTGAACAGTAACCATCACAGTCCGACATACCTCCCACTGTACAGTAACTGGCACAGCCCCAAATGTCTCTCACTGTACAATAACCATCATGGCCTGACATACCTCGCACTGTAAAGTAACCGTCACGGCCTGATATACCTCCCATTGTGCAGTAAACATCACAACCTGACATACCTCCCACTGTACAGTAATCATCACATCCCGAAATAGCTCACACTGTACAGTAACCATCACGGTCTGACATAGATCCCACTATACAATAACCGTCATGCCCCGAAATATCTCACACTGTACAGTAAGCATCACACCCTGACATACCTCCCACTGTAGAGTAACCATCACGGCCCGACATACCTCCCACTGTAAAGTAACCATCACGGCCTGACATACCTCCCATTGTACAGTAACCATCATGGCCCGACATACGTCCCACTGTACAGTAACCACCAAGGCCAGACTTACCTCCCATTGTTCAGTAACGATCACGGCTTGACATACCTCTCACTGTACAGTAACCATCACGGCCCGACATACCTTCCACTGTACAGTAACCATCATGGCCAGACTTACCTCCCACTTTACATTAACGACCAAGGCCCGACATACATCCCACTGTACAGTAACCATCACGGCTTGACATACCTCCCACTTTTTCGTAAACATCACGGCCTGACATACGTCCGACTGTACAGTAACCATCACGGCCTGACATACCTCCCACTGGACAGAAACCATCACACCCCGACATACCTCCCACTGTACAGTAACCATCACGGCGGGGCATACCTCCCACTGTACAGTAACCATCACGGCCCAACATACTCCCATTGTACAGTAACCATCGCACCCTGACATACCTGCCACTGTGCAGTAACCATCACGGCCTGACATACCCTCCACTGAACAGTAACCATCGCTGCCCGATATACCTCCCACTGTACAGTAACCATCACACCCCGACATACCTCGCACTGTACAGTAAACATCACGGCCTGACAGACCTCCCATTGTACAACAATCATCACGGCCCGACATACCTACCACTGTACAGAATCAATCACACCCCGACATACCTCCCACTGTACAGTAACCATCACAGACTGACATACCTCCCACTGTACAATAACCATCACAGCCCCAAATATCTCTCACTGTACAATAACCATCATGGCCTGACATACCTCGCACTGTAAAGTAACCGTCACGGCCTGATATACCTCCCATTGTGCAGTAACCATCACAACCTGACATACCTCCCACTGTACAGTAATCATCACATCCCGAAATAGCTCCCACTGTACAGTAACCATCACGGTCTGACATAGATCCCACTATACAATAACCGTCATGGCCCGAAATTTCTCACACTGTACAGTAAACATCACACCCTGACATAACTCCCGTTGTACAGTAACCATCATGGCCCGACATACCTCCCACTGTACAGTAACCACCAAGGCCAGACTTACCTCCCATTGTTCAGTAACGATCACGGCTTGACATACCTTTCACTGTACAGTAACCATCACAACCTGTCATGCCTCCAACTGTACCGTAACCATCACGGCCCGACATACCTCGCACTGTACCATAACCATCACGGCCCGACATACCTCGCACTGTACAGTAACCATCAGACCCCGACATACCTCCCACCGTACAGTAACCATCACGGCCCGACAAACCACCTACTGTACAGTAACCATCACACCCCGACATACCTCCGACTGTACAGTAACCATCGCAGCCCGACATACCTCACACTCTACAGTAACCACTACACCCGGACATAAATACCACTGTACATTAACCATCACGGCCCGACATACCTCCCACTGTACAGTAACCATCACAGACTGACATACCTCCCACTGTACAATAACCATCACAGCCCCAAATATCTCTCACTGTACAGTAACCATCACGGCCAGATTTACCTCCCACTGTACAGTAACCACCAAGGCCCGACATACCTCCCATTGTACAGTAACGATCACGGCTTGACATACCTCCCACTGCACAGTAACTGTCAAAGCCCGACAAACCTCCCACTGTACAGTAACCATCACGGTCCGACATAGCTCCCACGGTACAGTAACCATCACGGTTCGACAGACCTCCCACTGTACAGTAGCCATCACGGTTCGACAGACCGCCCACTGTACAGTAACCATCACACCCCGACATACCTCCCACTGTAGATTAACCATCACAACACGAAATACCTCCCACTGTACAGTAACCATCATGGTCCGACATACCTCTCACTGTACAATAACCATCAAGGTCCGACATACCTCTCACTGTACAATAACCATCACGGCCCGACGTACCTCTCACTGTACAGTAACCATCACGGTCCGACATACCTCTCACTGTACAATAACCATCACGGCCCGACGTATCTCTCACTGTAAAGTAACCATCACGGCCCGACATCCCTCCCACTGTACAGTAACCATCACGGCCCGACATAGCTCCCACGGTACAGTAACCATCACGGTTCGACAGACCTCCCACTGTACAGTAACCATCACACACCGACATAACTCCCACTGTACAGTAACCCTCACACCCCGACATACCTCCCACTGTACAGTAACCATCACGGTCCGACATACCTCTCACTGTACAATAACTATCACGGCCCGACGTACCTCTCACTGTACAGTAACCATCACGGCCCGACGTACCTCTCACTGTACAATAACCACCATACCCCGACCTACGCTCCACTGTACAGTAACCATCACAGCCCGACATACCTCCCACTGTATAGTAAACCTCACACTGTACGGTAACAGTCACACCCTCTAATACCTCACACTGTACAGTAACCATCACAGCCCGACATACCTCCCACTGTATAGAAAACATCACGGCCCGACATACCTCACACTGTACGGTAAAAGTCACGGCCTCTAATACCTCACACTGTACGGTAACCATCACGGCCCGATATACCTCACACTGTACAATAACCATCACGACTTGACATACCACCCACTGAACAGTAACCATCACAGTCCGACATACCTCCACTGTACAGTAACCGGCACGGCCCAACATACCTCCCACAGTACAGTAACCATCACGGTCTGACATAGATCCCACTGTACAATAACCATCACAGTCCTAAGTACCTCTCACTGTAAAGTAATTATCATAGGCCGAAATACCTCCCACTGTACAGTAACCATCACGGTCTGTCATAGATCCCACTGTACAATAACCATCACAGTCGCAAATAACTCTCACTGTTCACGAACCATCATAGGCCGAAATACCTCCCACTGTACAGTTACCATCCCGGCCTGACATACCTCGCACTGTACAGTCACCATCACGGCCTGATATTCCTCCCACTGTACAGTAACCATCCCGGCCTGACATACCTCCCACTGCACAGTAACCACCAAGGCCAGACTTACCTCCCATTGTTCAGGAACGATCACGGCTTGACATAACTCCCCCTGCACAGTAACCGCAAAGCCCAGCATATCTCCGACTGTACAGTAACGGTCACGGCTTGACATACCTCCCACTGTACAGTAACCATCATGGCCCGACATACCTCCCACTGTACAATAACCATCACAACCCGTCATACCTCAACTGTACCGTAACCATCACGGCCCGACATACATCGCAATGTACCATAACCATCAAGGCTTGATATTCCTCCCATTTTACAGTAACCATCATGGCCAGACATACCTCCCACTTTACATTAACCACCAAGGCCCGATATACATCCCACTGTACAGTAACCATCACGGCTTGACATACCTCCCACTTTTTCGTAAACATCACGGCCTGACATACGTCCGACTGTACAGTAACCATCATGGCCCGATATACCTCCCACTGTGCAGTAACCATCACGGCCTGACATACCCTCCACTGCACAGTAACCATCACGGCCTGACATACCTCACACTGTACAGTAACCATCACACCCCGACATACCTCCCACTGTACAGTAACCATCACGGCGGGGCATACCTCCCACTATACAGTAACCATCACGGCCCAACAAACTCCCACTGGACAGTAACCATCACACCCTGACATACCTCCCATTGTACAGTAACCATCGCACCCTGACATACCTGCCACTGTGCAGTAACCATCACGGCCTGACATACCCTCCACTGAACACAAAACATCGCTGCCCGATATACCTCCCACTGTACAGTAACCATCACACCCCGACATACCTCCCACTGTACAGTAAACTTCACGGCCTGACAGACCTCCCATTGTTCAACAACCATCACGGCCCGACATACCTACCACTGTACAGTATCAATCACACCCAGACATACCTCCCACTGTACAGTAACCATCACAGCCCCAAATGTCTCTCACTCTCCAATAACCATCATGGCCTGACATATCCTCCAATGTACAGTAACCATCACGGCCCGACATACCTCGCACTGTAAAGTAACCGTCACGGCGTGATATACCTCCCATTGTGCAGTAACCATCACAACCTGACATACCTCCCACTGTACAGTAATCATCACATCCCGATATACCTCCCACTGTACAGTAACCATCACGGTCTGACATAGATCCCACTATACAATAAACATCACGGCCCGAAATTTCTCACACTGTACAGTAACCATCACACCCTGACATACCTCCCACTGTAGAGTAACGATCACGGCCCGACATACCTACCACTGTACAGTAACCATCACACCCCGACATACCTCCCACTGTACAGTAACCATCACGACCTTACATACCTCCCACTGTGCAGTAACCATCACGGCCTGACATACCCTCCACTGTACAGTAACCATCACGACCTTACATACCTTCCACTGTGCAGTAACCATCACAACCCGTCATACATACAACTGTACCGTAACCATCTCGGCCCGATATACATCCCACTGTACAGTAACCATCACGGACCGACATACCTCCCAGTGCATAGTTACCATCAGGGACCGACATAACTCCCACTGTACAGTAACCGTCACGGCCAGAAATTCCTCACACTGTACAGTTCCCATCACGGTCTGACATAGATCCCAATGTACAATAACAATCACAGTCCCAAATACCTCTCACTGTACAGTCATCATCATCGACCGAAATTCCTCTCACTATACAGTAACCATCACGGCCCGACATACCTTCCAATGTACAATAACCATCACAACCCGTCATACCTCCTACTGTACCGTAACCATCACGGCCCGACATACCTCGCACTGTACCATAACCATCACGGCTTGATATTCCTCCCACTGTACAGAAACCATCACGGCCTGACATACGTCCCACTGTACAGTCACCATCACGGCCCGATATTCCTCCCACTGTACAGTAACCATCACGGCCTGACATACGTCCCACTGTACAGTAACCATCACGGCCCGATATACCTCCCACTGTACAGTAACCATCATGGTCCAACATACGTCCCACTGTACAGTAACTATTACGGCCCGACATACCTCCCACTGTGCAGAAACCATCACGGTCTGACATACCCTCCAATGTACAGTAACCATCGCGGCCCGATTTAACTCCCACTGTACAGTAACAATCACGGCCCGACATACCTCCCACTGTACAGTAACCATCACACCCCGACATACCACCCACTGTACAGTAACCGTCACGGCCTGACATAACTCCCATTGTACAGTAACCATCATGGCCTGACATACCTCCCACTGTAGAGTAACCATCACGGCCCGACATACCTCCCACTGTAAAGTAACCGTCACGGCCTGACATAACTCCCATTGTACAGTAACCATCATGGCCCGACATACCTCCCACTGTACACTAACGATCCCGGCCTGACATACCTCCCACTGCACAGTAACCACCAAGGCCAGACTTACCTCCCATTGTTCAGTAACGATCACGGCTTGACATACATCACCCTGCACAGTAACTGCAAAGCCCGGCATACCTCTCACTGTACAGTAACCATCACGGCCCGACTTACCTTCCACTGTACAGTAACCATCACGGCCTGACATACCTCCCACTGTACAGTAACCATCACGGTCCGACATACCTCCCACTGTACAGTAACCATCACACCACGACATACCTCCCTTTGTACAGTAACCATCACAGCGCGATATACCACCCACTTTACAGTAACCATCACACCCCGACATACCTCCAACTGTACAGTAACCATCACGGCCTGACATACCTCCCACTGTACAGTAACCATCACACCCCGACTTACGTCCCACTGTACAGTAACCATCACGGCCCGACATCCTCCCACTGTACAGTAACCATCACGGCCCGACATACCTCCCATTGTACAGTAACCATCACACCCCGACATACCTCACACTGTACAGTAACCATCACAGCCCGACATGCCTCCCACGGTGCAGTAACCATCACGGCCAGACATACCCTCCACTGTACAGTAACCATCGCGGCCCGATATACCTCCCACTGTACAGTAACCATCACAGACTGACATACCTCCCACTGTACATTAACCATCACAGCCCCAAATGTCTCTCAGTGTACAATAACCATCATGGCCTGACATACCCTCCAACTGTACAGTAACCATCACGGCCTGACATACCTCCCACTGTACAGTAACCATCACACCCCGACTTACGTCCCACTGTACAATAACCATCACGGCCCGACATTTCTCACACTGTACAGTAACCATCACACCCTGACATACCTCCCACTGTATAGTAACCATCACGGCCCGACATACCTCTCACTGTAAAGTAACCGTCACGGCCTGACATACCTCCCATTGTACAGTAACCATCATGGCCCGACATACCTCCCACTGTACACTAACGATCCCGGCCTGACATACCTCCCACTGCACAGTAACCACCAAGGCCAGACTTACCTCCCATTGTTCAGTAACGATCACGGCTTGACATACATCCCCCTGCACAGTAACTGCAAAGCCCGGCATACCTCTCACTGTACAGTAACCATCACAGCCCGACATACCTTCCACTGTACAGTAACCATCACAACCTGTCATACCTCCAACAGTTCCGTAACCATCACGGCCCGACATTCTTCGCACTGTACAGTAACCATCACGGCCTGACATACCTCCCACTGTACAGTAACCATCACGGTCCGACATACCTCCCACTGTACAGTAACCATCACGGCCTGACATACCTCCCACTGTACAGTAACCATCACGGTCTGACATAGATCCCACTGTACAATAACCATCACAGTCGCAAATACCTCTCACTGTTCACTAACCATCATAGGCCGAAATACCTCCCACTGTACGGTAACCATCCCGGCCTGACATACCTCGCACTGTACAGTCACCATCACGGCCTGATATTCCTCCCACTGTACAGTAACCACCAAGGCCAGACTTACCTCCCATTGTTCAGTAACGATCACGTCTTGACATACCTCCCCCTGCACAGTAAATGCAAAGCCCGGCATATCTCCCACTGTACAGTAACGGTCACGGCTTGACATACCTCCCACTGTACAGTAACCATCACGGCCCGACATACCTCCCACTGTACAATAACCGTCAAGGCTTGATATTCCTCCCACTGTACAGTAACCATCATGGCCAGACTTACCTCCCACTTTACATTAACCACCAAGGCCCGACATACATCCCACTGTACAGTAACCATCACGGCTTGACATGCCTCCCAATTTTTCGTAAACATCACAGCCTGACATACGTCCGACTGTACAGTAACCATCACGGGCCGACATACCTCCCACTGTACAGTAACCATCACACCCTGACATACCTCCCATTGTACAGTAACCATCGCACACTGACATACCTGCCACTGTGCAGTAACCATCACGGCCTGACATACCCTCCACTGAAGAGTAACCATCGCTGCCCGATATACCTCCCACTGTACAGTAACCATCACACCCCGACATACCTCCCACTGTACAGTAAACTTCACGGCCTGACAGACCTCCCATTGTACAACAACCATCACGGCCCGACATACCTACCACTGTACAGTATCAATCACACCCAGACATACCTCCCACTGTACAGTAACCATCACAGCCCCAAATGTCTCTCACTGTACAATAACCATCATGGCCTGACATACCCTCCAATGTACAGTAACCATCACGGCCCGACATACCTCGCACTGTAAAGTAACCGTCACGGCCTGATATACCACCCATTGTGCAGTAACCGTCACGGCCTGATATACCACCCATTGTGCAGTAACCATCACAACCTGACATACCTCCCACTGTACAGTAATCATCACATCCCGATATACCTCCCACTGTACAGTAACCATCACGGTCTGACATAGATCCCACTATACAATAAACATCACGGCCCGAAATTTCTCACACTGTACAGTAACCATCACACCCTGACATACCTACCACTGTACAGTAACCATCACACCCCGACATACCTCCCACTGTACAGTAACCATTACGACATAACATACCTCCCACTGTGCAGTAACCATCACGGCCTGACATACCATCCACTGTACAGTAACCATCACGACCTTACATACCTTCCACTGTGCAGTAACCATCACAACCCGTCATACATCCAACTCTACCGTAACCATCACGGCCCGATATACATCCCACTGTACAGTAACCATCATGGACCGACATACCTCCCAGTGCACAGTTACCATCAGGGACCGACATACCTCCCACTGTACAGTAACTGTCACGGGCCGACATACCTCCCACTGTAGATGAACCATCACGGTCTGACATACATCCCAGTATACAATAACCATCACGGCCAGAAATTCCTCACACTGTACAGTAACCATCACGGTCTGACATAGATCCCACTGTACAATAACCATCACAGTCCCAAATACCTCTCACTGTACAGTCATCATCATAGACCGAAATTCCTCTCACTATACAGTAACCATCAAGGCCCGACATACCTTCCAATGTACAATAACCATCACAACCCGTCATACCTCCGACTGTACCGTAACCATCACGGCCCGACATACCTCGCACTGTACCATAACCATCACAGCATGATATTCCTCCCACTGTACAGAAACCATCACGGCCTGACATACGTCCCACTGTACAGTAACCATCACGGCCTGACATACGTCCCAATGTACAGGAACCATCACGGCCCGATATACCTCCCACTGTACAGTAACCATCATGGTCCAACATACCTCCCACTGTACAGTAACTATTACGGCCCGACATACCTCCCACTGTGCAGAAACCATCACGGTCTGACATACCCTCCAATGTACAGTAACCATCGCGGCCCGATTTATCTCCCACTGTACAGTAACCATCACGGCCCGACATACCTCCCACTGTACAGTAACCATCACACCCCGACATACCACCCACTGTACAGTAACCATCACACCACGACATACCCCCCTTTGTACAGTAACCATCACGGCCTGACATACCTCCCACTGTACAGTAACCATCACACCCCGACTTACCTCCCACTGTACAGTAACCATCACGGCCCGACATACTCCCACTGTACAGTATCCATCACGGCCCGACATACCTCCCATTGTACAGTAACCATCACTGCCCGGCATACCTCCCACGGTGCAGTAACCATCACGGCCAGACATACCCTCCACTGTACAGTAACCATCGCGGCCCGATATACCTCCCACTGTACAGTAACCATCACAGACTGACATACCACCCACTGTACAATAACCATCACAGTCCCAAATGTCTCTCACTGTACAATAACCATCATGGCCTGACATACCCTCCAATGTACAGTAACCATCACGGCTCGACATACCTCGCACTGTAAAGTAACCGTCACGGCCTGATATATCTCCCATTGTGCAGTAACTATCACAACCTGACATACCTCCCACTGTACAGTAATCATCACATCCCGATATACCTCCCACTGTACAGTTACCATCACGGTCTGACATAGATCCCACTATACAATAACCATCACGGCCCGACATTTCTCACACTGTACAGTAACCATCACACCCTGACATACCTCCCACTGTAGAGTAACCATGACGGCCCGACATACCTCCCACTGTAAAGTAACCGTCACGGCCTGACATACCTCCCATTGTACAGTAACCATCATGGCCCGACATACCTCCCACTGTACAGTAACGATCCCGGCCTGACATACCTCCCACTGCACAGTAACCACCAAGGCCAGACTTACCTCCCATTGTTCAGTAATGATCACGGCTTGACATACCTCTCACTGTACAGTAACCATCACGGCCCGACATACCTTCCACTGTACAGTAACCATCACAACCTGTCATACCTCCAACTGTACCGTAACCATCACGGCCCGACATTCCTCGCACTGTACAGTAACCATCACGGCCTGACATACCTCCCACTGTACAGTAACCATCACTGTCCGACATACCTCCCACTGTACAGTAACCATCACGGTCTGACATACCTCCCACTGTACAGTAACCATCACGGTCCGACATACCTCCCACTGAACAGTAACCATCAGACCCCGACATGCTTCACACTGTACAGTAACCATCACACCCCGACATACCTCCCACGGTGCAGTAACCATCACGGCCTGACATACCTCCCACTGTACAGTAACCATCGCGGCCCGATATACCTCCCACTGTACAGTATCAATCACACCCCGACATACCTCCCACTGTACAATAACCATCACAGCCCCAAATATCTCTCACTGTACAATCACCATCATGGCCTGACATACCTCCCAGTGTACAGTAACCATCATACGCTGACATACCTCCCACTGTACAGTAACCATCACGTTCCGACATTCTTCACACTGTACAGTAATCATCACATCCCGATATACCTCCCACTGGACAGTAACCATCACGGCCCGGCATACCTCCCTCTGTACAGTAACCATCACGGCCTGACATACCTCCCACTATACAGTAACCATCACGACCCGAAATACCTACCACTGTACAGTAACCATCACGACCCGAAATACCTACCACTGTACAGTAACCATCACACCCCGACATACCTCCCACTGTACAGTAAGCATCACGGCCTGTCATACCTCCCATTGTACAACAACGATCACGGCCCGACATACCTACCACTTTACAGTATCAATCACTCCCCGACATACCTCGCACTGTATAGTAAACCTCACACTGTACGGTAACAGTCACACCCTCTAATACCTCACACTGTACGGTAACCATCACAGCCCGACATACCTCACAACTGTACAATAACCATCACGACTCGACATACCACCCACTGAACAGTAACCATCACAGTCCGACATACCTCCCACTGTACAGTAACTGGCACAGCCCCAAATGTCTCTCACTGTACAATAACCATCATGGCCTGACATACCTCGCACTGTAAAGTAACCGTCACGGCCTGATATACCTCCCATTGTGCAGTAACCATCACAACCTGACATACCTCCCACTGTACAGTAATCATCACATCCCGAAATAGCTCACACTGTACAGTAACCATCACGGTCTGACATAGATCCCACTATACAATAACCGTCATGCCCCGAAATATCTCACACTGTACAGTAACCATCACACCCTGACATACCTCCCACTGTAGAGTAACCATCACGGCCCGACATACCTCCCACTGTAAAGTAACCATCACGGCCTGACATACCTCCCATTGTACAGTAACCATCATGGCCCGACATACGTCCCACTGTACAGTAACCACCAAGGCCAGACTTACCTCCCATTGTTCAGTAACGATCACGGCTTGACATACCTCTCACTGTACAGTAACCATCACGGCCCGACATACCTTCCACTGCACAGTAACCATCACAACCTGTCAGGCCTCCAACTGTACAGTAACCATCACGGCCTGACTTACCTCCCATTGCACAGTAACCATCACGGCCCGACATACCTACCACTGTACAGTAACCATCACACCCCGACATACCTCCCACTGTACAGTAACCATCATTGCCTGATATTCCTTCCAATGTACAGTAACCATCCCGGCCTGACATACCACCCACTGCACATTAACCGTCAAAGCCCGGCAAACGTCTCACTGTACAGGAACCATCACGGCCGGACATACCTCCCACTGTACAGTAACCATCACACCCGAAATACCTCTCACCGTACAGTAACCATCACACCCCGACATTCCTTCCAATGTACAGTAACGATCACTTCCACACTTACCTCCCACTGTACAGTAACCACCAAGGCCCGACACACCTCCCATAGTACAGCAACAATCACGGCTTGACATACCTCCCACTGCATAGTAACTGTCAAAGCCCGACATCCCTCCTACTGTACAGTAACCATCACTGTCCGACATACCTCCCACTGTACAGTTACCATCACGGTCCGACATACCTCCCACTGTACAGTAACCATCACAGCCCGACATTCCTCCCATTGTACAGTAACCATCACACCGAGACATACCCTCCACTGTACAGTAACCATCACGGCCCGACGTACCTCTCACTGTACAGTAACCATCACGGCCCGACGTACCTCTCACTGTACAGTAACCATCATACCGCGACATACCCTCCACTGTACAGTAACCATCACAGCACGACATACCTCCCACTGTACAGTAAACATCACGGCCTGACCTACGTCCGAATGTACAGTAACCATCACGGCCCGACATAACTCCCACTGTACAGTAACCATCGTGGCCTCACATACCTCCAACTGCACAGTAACCATCACGGCCCGACATACCTCCCACTGTACAGTAACCATCATGGCCCGATATACCTCCCACTGTGCAGTAACCATCACGGCCTGACATACCCTCCACTGTGCAGTAACCATCGTGGCCTCATACCTCCAACTGCACAGTAACCATCACGGCCTGACATACCTCCCACTGTACAGAAACCATCACACCCCGACATACCTCCCACTGTACAGTAACCATCACGGCGGGACATACCTCCCACTGTACAGTAACCATCACGGCCCAACATACTCCCACTGTACAGTAACCATCACACCCTGACATACCTGCCACTGTGCAGTAACCATCACGGCCTGACATACCCCCCACTGAACAGTAACCATCGCTGCCCGATATACCTCCCACTGTACAGTAACCATCACACCCCGACATACCTCCCACTGTACAGTAAATATCACGGCCTGACAGACCTCCCATTGTACAACAATCATCACGGCCCGACATACCTACCACTGTACAGAATCAATCACACCCCGACATACCTCCCACTGTACAGTAACCATCACAGACTGACATACCTCCCACAGTACAATAACCATCACAGCCCCAAATGTCTCTCACTGTACAATAACCATCATGGCCTGACATACCTCGCACTGTAAAGTAACCGTCACGGCCTGATATACCTCCCATTGTGCAGTAACCATCACAACCTGACATACCTCCCACTGTACAGTAATCATCACATCCCGAAATAGCTCCCACTGTACAATAACCATCACGGTCTGACATAGATCCCACTATACAATAACCGTCATGCCCCGAAATTTCTCACACTGTACAGGAACCATCACACCCTGACATACCTCCGACTGTAGAGTAACCATCACGGCCCGACATACCTCCCACTGTAAAGTAACCATCACGGCCTGACATACCTCCCATTGTACAGTAACCATCATGGCCCGACATACCTCCCACTGTACAGTAACCACCAAGGCCAGACTTACCTCCCATTGTTCAGTAACGATCACGGCTTGACATACCTCTCACTGTACAGTAACCATCACGGCCCGACGAACCTCCCACTGTACAGTAACCACTGCACCCGGACATACATACCACTGTACATTAACCATCACGGCCCGACATACCTCCCACTGTACAGAAACCATCACAGACTGACATACGTCCCACTGTACAATAACCATCACAGCCCCAAATATCTCTCACTGTACAGTAACCATCACGGCCAGACTTACCTCCCACCGTACAGTAAACATCACGGCCTGACAGACCTCCCATTGTACAACAATCATCACACCCCGACATACCTCCCACTGTAGAGTAACCATCACGGTCTGACATAGATCCCACTATACAATAACCGTCATGCCCCGAAATTTCTCACACTGTACAGTAACCATCACACCCTGACATACCTCCCACTGTAGAGTAACCATCACGGCCCGACATACCTCCCACTGTAAAGTAACCATCACGGCACGACATACCTCGCACTGTACCATAACCATCACGGCTTGATATTCCTCCCACTGTACAGTAACCATCACGGCCCGACATACCTCCCACTGTACAGTAACCATCACGGCCTGACATACCTCCCACTGTACAGTAACCATCACGGCCCGACATACCTTCCACTGTACAGTAACCATCACAACCCGTCATGCCTCCAACTGTACCGTAACCATCACGGCCCGACATACCTCGCACTGTACCATAACCATCACGGCTTGATATTCCTACCACTGTACAGTAACCATCACGGCCCGACATACCAGCTACTGTCCATTAACCGTCACACCCCGACATACCTCCCACTGTACAGTAACCATCGCAGCCCGACATACCTCACACTCTACAGTAACCACAACACCCGGACAGACATACCACTGTACATTAACCATCACGGCCCGACATACCTCCCACTGTACAGTAACCATCACAGACTGACATACCTCCCACTGTACAATAACCATCACAGCCCCAAATATCTCTCACTGTACAGTAACCATCACGGCCAGACTTACCTCCCACTGTACAGTAACCACCAAGGCCCGACATACCTCCCATTGTACAGTAACGATCACGGCTTGACATACCTCCCACTGCACAGTAACTGTCAAAGCCCGACATCCCTCCCACTGTACAGTAACCATCACGGTCCGACATAGCTCCCACGGTACAGTAACCATCACGGTTCGACAGACCTCCCACTGTACAGTAACCATCACGGTTCGACAGACCTCCCACTGTACAATAACCATCACACCCCGACATACCTCCCACTATGCAGTAACCATCACACCCCGAAATACATCCCACTGTACTGTAACCATCACACCCCGACATAACTCCCACTGTACACGAACCCTCACACCCCGGCATACCTCCCACTGTACAGTAACCATCACGGTCCGACATACCTCTCACTGTATAATAACCATCACGGCCCGACGTACCTCTCACTGTACAGTAACCATCACGGCCCGACGTACCTCTCACTGTACAATAAACACCATACCCCGACCTACGCTCCACTGTACAGTAACCATTACAGCCCGACATACCTCCCACTGTATCGTAAACCTCACACTGTACGGTAACAGTCACACCCTCTAATACCTCACACTGTACGGTAACCATCACGGCCCGACATACCTCACAACTGTACAGTAACCATCACGGCCTGACATACCTCCCATTGTACAGTAACCATCACGGTCTGACATAGATCCCACTGTACAATAACCATCACAGTCCTAAATACCTCTCACTGTACAGTAATCATCATAGGCCGAAATACCTCCCACTGTACAGTAACCATCCCGGCCTGACATACCTCGCACTCTACAGTCACCATCACGGCCTGATATTCCTCCCACTGTACAGTAACCATCCCGGCCTGACATTCCTCCCACTGCACAGTAACCACCAAGGCCAGACTTACCTCCCATTGTTCAGTAACGATCACGTCTTGACATACCTCCCCCTGCACAGTAACTACAAAGCCCGGCATATCTCCCACTGTACAGTAACGGTCACGGCTTGACATACCTCCCACTGTACAGTAACCATCACGGCCCGACATACCTCCCACTGTACAATAACCATCACAGTCCTAAATACCTCTCACTGTACAGTAACCATCATGGCCAGACTTACCTCCCACTTTACATTAACCACCAAGGCCCGACATACATCCCACTGTACATTAACCATCACGGCTTGACATACCTCCTACTTTTTCGTAAACATCACGGCCTGACATACGTCCGACTGTACAGTAACCATCACGGCCCGACATACCTCCCACTGTGCAGTAACCATCACGGCCTGACATAGCCTCCACTGTGCAGTAACCATCGTGGCCTCACATACCTCCAACTGCACAGTAACCATCACGGCCTGACATACCTCCCACTGTACAGTAACCATCACACCCCGACATACATCCCACTGTACAGTAACCATCACGGCGGGGCATACCTCCCACTATACAGTAACCATCACGGCCCAACGAACTCTCACTGGACAGTAACCATCACACCCTGACATACCTCCCATTGTACAGTAACCATCGCACCCTGACATACCTGCCACTGTGCAGTAACCATCACGGCCTGACATACCATCCACTGAACACAAAACATCGCTGCCCGATATACCTCCCACTGTACAGTAACCATCACACCCCGACATACCTCCCACTGTACAGTAAACTTCACGGCATGACAGACCTCCCATTGTACAACAACCATCACGCCCCGACATACCTTCCACTGTACAGTATCAATCACACCCCGACATACCTCCCACTGTACAGTAACCATCACAGCCCCAAATGTCTCTCACTGTACAATAACCATCATGGCCTGACATACCCTCCAATGTACAGTAACCATCACGGCCCGACATACCTCGCACTGTAAAGTAACCGTCACGGCCTGATATACCTCCCATTGTGCAGTAACCAACACAACCTGACATACATCCCACTGTACAGTAACCATCACATCCCGATATACCTCCCACTGTACAGTAACCATCACGGTCTGACATAGATCCCACTATACAATAAACATCACGGCCCGAAATTTCTTACACTGTACAGTAACCATCACACCCTGACATACCTCCCACTGTAGAGTAACGATCACGGCCCGACATACCTACCACTGTACAGTAACCATCACACCCCGACATACCTCCCACTGCACAGTAATCATCACGACCTTACATACCTCTCACTGTACAGTAACCATCACGACCTTACATACCTTCCACTGGGCAGTAACCATCACAAACCGTCATATATCCAACTGTACCGTAACCATCTCGGCCCGATATACATCCCACTGTACAGTAACCATCACGGACAGACATCCCTTCCACTGTGCAGTAACCATCACAACCCGTCATACATCCAACTCTACCGTAACCATCACGGCCCGATATACATCCGACTGTACAGTAACCATCATGGACCGACAAACCTCCCAGTGCACAGTTACCATCAGGGACCGACATACCTCCCACTGTACAGTAACCATCACTGTCCGACATACCTCCCACTGAACAGTAACCATCAGACCCCGACATACCTCACACTGTACAGTAACCATCACACCCCGACATACCTCCCACGGTGCAGTAACCATCACGGCCTGACATACATCCCACTGTACAGTAACCATCACGGAACGACATACCTCCCACTTTTTCGTAAACATCACGGCCTGACATACGTCCTACTGAACAGTAACCATCACGGCCCGACATACCTCCCACTGTACAGTAACCATCATGGCCCGATATACCTCCCACTGTGCAGTAACCATCACGGCCTGACATACCCTCCACTGTGCAGGAACCATCGTGGCCTCACATACCTCCAACTGCACAGTAACCATCACGGCCTGACATACCTCCCACTGTACAGTAACCATCACACCCCGACATTCCTCCCACTGTACAGTAACCATCACGGCGGGGCATACCTCCCACTATACAGTAACCATCACGGCCTGACATATCTCCCATTGTACAGTAACCATCGCACCCTGACATACCTGCCACTGTGCAGTAACCATCACGGCCTGACATACCCTCCACTGAACACAAATCATCGCTGCCCGATATACCTCCCACTGTACAGTAACCATCACACCCCGACATACCTCCCACTGTACAGTAAACTTCACAGCCTGACAGACCTCCCACTATACAATAACCATCACGGCCCGACATTTCTCACACTGTACAGTAACCATCACACCCTGACATACCTCCCACTGTACAGTAACCATCACAGACTGACATACCTCCCACTGTACAATAACCATCACAGTCCCAAATGTCTCTCACTGTACAATAACCATCATGGCCAGACATACCCTCCAATGTACCGGAACCATCACGGCTCGACATACCTCGCACTGTAAAGTAACCGTCACGGCCTGATATATCTCCCATTGTGCAGTAACTATCACAACCTGACATACCTCCCACTGTACAGTAATCATCACATCCCGATATACCTCCCATTGTACAGTAACCATCACGGTCTTACATAGATCCCACTATACAATAACCATCACGGCCCGACATTTCTCATACTGTACAGTAACCATCACACCCTGACATAACTCCCACTGTAGAGTAACCATCACGGCCCGACATACCTCCGACTGTAAAGTAACCGTCACGGCCTGACATACCTCCCATTGTACAGTAACCATCATGGCCCGACATACCTCCCACTGTACAGTAACGATCCCGGCCTGACATACCTCCCACTGCACAGTAACCACCAAGGCCAGACTTACCTCCCATTGTTCAGTAACGATCACGGCTTGACATACCTCTCACTGTACAGTAACCATCACGGCCAGACATACCTTCCACTGTACAGTAACCATCACAACCTGTCATACCTCCAACTGTACCGTAACCATCACGTCCCGACATTCCTCGCACTGTACATTAATCATCACGGCCTGACATACCTCCCACTGTACAGTAACCATCACGGTCCGACATACCTCCCACTGTACAGTAACCATCACGGCCTGACATAACTCTCACTGTACAGTAACCATCACTGTCCGACATACCTCCCACTGAACAGTAACCATCAGACCCCGACATACCTCACACTGTACCGTAACCATCACACCCCGACATACCTCCCACGGTGCAGTAACCATCACGGCCTGACATACCTCCCACTGTACAGTAACAATCGTGGCCCGATATACCTCCCACTGTACAGTAGCCATCACGGCCCGACATACCTCCCACTGTACAGTAACCATCACGACCCGAAATACCTACCACTGTACAGTATCAATCACACCCCGACATACCTCTCACTGTACAGTTACCATCCCGGCCTGACATACCTCCCACTGTACAATAACCATCACAGCCCCAAATATCTCTCACTGTACAATAACCATCATGGCCTGACATACCTCCCAGTGTACAGTAACCATCATACCCTGACATACCTCCCACTGTACAGTAACCATCACGTTCCGACATTCTTCACACTGTGCAGTAATCATCACATCCCGATATACCTCCCACTGGACAGTAACCATCACGGCCCGGCATACCTCCCTCTGTACAGTAACCATCACGGCCTGACATACCTCCCACTGTACAGTAACCATCACGACCCGAAATACCTACCACTGTACAGTAAGCATCACGACCTGACATACCTCCCATTGTACAACAACGATCACGGCCCGACATACCTACCACTTTACAGTATCAATCACTCCCCGACATAACTCCCACTGTACAGTAACCAACACGGCCTGACATACCTCCCACTGAACAGTAACCAACACGGCCCGTCATACCTCTCACTGTACAGTAACCATCACAGTCTGACATACCTCCCACTGTACAATAACCATCACAGCCCCAAATATCTCTCACTGTACAATAACCATCATGGCCTGACATACCCTTCACTGTACAGTAACCATCACGGCCTGACATACCGCCCACTGTAAAGTAACCATCACGGCCTGACATACCTCCCATTGTACAGTAAACATCACACCCTGACATACCTCCCACTGTACAGTAACCATCACGTCCCGACATACTTCACACTGTACAGTAATCATCACATCCCGATATACCTTCCACTGTACAGTAACCATCACGGCCCGACATACCTCCCACAGTAAAGTAAACGTCAAGGCCTGACATACCTCCCACTGCACAGTAGCCATCACGGCCAGACTTACCTCCCACTGTACAGTAACCACCAAGGCCCGACATACCTCCCACTGTACAGTAAACGTCACGGCCTGGCATACCTCCCAGTGCACAGTAACCACCAAGGCCCGACTTACCTCCCACTGTACAGTAACCGTCATTTTTTGACATACCTCCTACTGGACAGTAACCATCACGGTCCGACATATCTCCCAATGTACAGTAACCATCACAACCTGACAAACCTCCCACTGTACAGAAACCACCAGGGCCCGACCTCCTTCCCACTGTACAATAACCATCACGGACTGACATACCTCCCATTGTACAGTAACCAACACAACCTGACATACCTCCCACTGTACAGTAACCATCACACCCCGACATACCTCCCACCGTACAGTAACCATCACGGACCAACATACCTCCCACTATAGAGTAACCATCATGTACCGACATACCTCCCACTGTGCAGTAACCATCACGGCCTGACATAACCCACACTGTACAGTTACCATCACGGCCCGACATACCTCCCACTGCACAGTAACCATCACACCCCTACATACCTCCCACTGTACAGTAACCATCACGGCCCGATATACCTCCCACTCTACAGTAACCATCAAGGCCCGACCTACCTCCCACTGTACAGTAACCATCACACCCGACATACCTCCCACTGTGCAGTAACCATCACGGCCTGACATACCTCCCACTGTGCAGTAACCATCACAGCCCGATATACCTCCCACTGTACAGTAACCATCACGGCCCGACATACCTCCCACTGTACAGTAACCATCACGGCCTGACATACCTCCCATTGTACAGTAACCATCACGGTCCGACATACCTACCACAGTACAGTAACCATCACGGCCTGACATACCTCCCACTGTGCAGTAACCATCACGGCCTGACATACCCTCCACTGTATTGTAACCATCACGGCCCGATATACATCCCACTGCACAGTAACCACCACGGACCGACATACCTCCCACTGTGCAGTAACCATCACGGAACGACATACCTCCCACTCTACGGTAACCATTACGGCCGGACATACCTGCCACTGTACAGTAACCATCACGGCCCGACATACCTCCCACTGTACAGTAACCATCTTTGACCGACATACCACCCACTGTGCAGTAACCATCACGGCCTGACATACCTCCCACTGTGCAGTAACCATCACGGCCCGATATACGTCCCACTGTACAGTAACCATCACGGCCTGACTTACCTCCCATTGCACAGTAACCATCACGGCCCGACATACCTACCACTGTACAGTAACCATCACACCCCGACATACCTCCCACTGTACAGTAACCATCATTGCCTGATATTCCTTCCAATGTACAGTAACCATCCCGGCCTGACATACCACCCACTGCACATTAACCGTCAAAGCCCGGCAAACGTCTCACTGTACAGGAACCATCACGGCCGGACATACCTCCCACTGTACAGTAACCATCACACCCGAAATACCTCTCACCGTACAGTAACCATCACACCCCGACATTCCTTCCAATGTACAGTAACGATCACTTCCACACTTACCTCCCACTGTACAGTAACCACCAAGGCCCGACACACCTCCCATGGTACAGCAACAATCACGGCTTGACATACCTCCCACTGCACATTAACTGTCAAAGCCCGACATCCCTCCCACTGTACAGTAACCATCACGGTCCGAAATAGGTCCCACTGTACAGTAACCATCACTGTCCGACATACCTCCCACTGTACAGTTACCATCACGGTCCGACATACCTCCCACTGTACAGTAACCATCACAGCCCGACATTCCTCCCATTGTACAGTAACCATCACACCGAGACATACCCTCCACTGTACAGTAACCATCACGGCCCGACGTACCTCTCACTGTACAGTAACCATCACGGCCCGACGTACCTCTCACTGTACAGTAACCATCACAGCACGACATACCTCCCACTCTACAGTAAACATCACGGCCTCACATACCTCCAACTGCACAGTAACCATCACGGCCCGACATACCTCCCACTGTACAGTAACCATCATGGCCCGATATACCTCCCACTGTGCAGTAACCATCACGGCCTGACATACCCTCCACTGTGCAGTAACCATCATGGCCTCATACCTCCAACTGCACAGTAACCATCACGGCCTGACATACCTCCCACTGTACAGAAACCATCACACCCCGACATACCTCCCACTGTACAGTAACCATCACGGCGGGACATATCTCCCACTGTACAGTAACCATCACGGCCCAACATACTCCCACTGTACAGTAACCATCACACCCTGACATACCTGCCACTGTGCAGTAACCATCACGGCCTGACATACCCTCCACTGAACAGTAACCATCGCTGCCCGATATACCTCCCACTGTACAGTAACCATCACACCCCGACATACCTCCCACTGTACAGTAAACATCACGGCCTGACAGACCTCCCATTGTACAACAATCATCACGCCCCGACATAACTACCACTGTACAGAATCAATCACACCCCGACATACCTCCCACTGTACAGTAACCATCACAGACTGACATACCTCCCACAGTACAATAACCATCACAGCCCCAAATGTCTCTCACTGTACAATAACCATCATGGCCTGACATACCTCGCACTGTAAAGTAACCGTCACGGCCTGGTATACCTCCCATTGTGCAGTAACCATCACAACCTGACATACCTCCCACTGTACAGTAATCATCACATCCCGAAATAGCTCCCACTGTACAATAACCATCACGGTCTGACATAGATCCCACTATACAATAACCGTCATGCCCCGAAATTTCTCACACTGTACAGTAACCATCACACCCTGACATACCTCCCACTGTAGAGTAACCATCACGGCCCGACATACCTCCCACTGTAAAGTAACCATCACGGCCTGACATACCTCCCATTGTACAGTAACCATCATGGCCCGACATACCTCCCACTGTACAGTAACCACCAAGGCCAGACTTAACTCCCATTGTTCAGTAACCATCACGGCTTGACATACCTCTCACTGTACAGTAACCATCACGGCCCGACGAACCTCCCACTGTACAGTAACCACTGCACCCGGACATACATACCACTGTACATTAACCATCACGGCCCGACATACCTCCCACTGTACAGTAACCATCACAACCCGTCATGCCTCCAACTGTACCGTAACCATCACGGCCCGACATACATCGCACTATACCATAACCATCACGGCTTGATATTCCTCCCACTGTACAGTAACCATCACGGCCCGACATACCTCCCACTGTACAGTAACCATCACGGCCTGACATACCTCCCACTGTACAGTAACCATCACGGCCCGACATACCTTCCACTGTACAGTAACCATCACAACCCGTCATGCCTCCAACTGTACCGTAACCATCACGGCCCGACATACCTCGCACTGGACCATAACCATCACGGCTTGATATTCCTCCCACTGTACAGTAACCATCACGGCCCGACATACCACCTACTGTACAGTAACCATCACACCCCGACATACCTCCCACTGTACAGTAACCATCGCAGCCCGACATACCTCCCACTGTACAGTAACCACTACACCCGGACATACATACCACTGTACATTAACCATCACGGCCCGACATACCTCCCACTGTACAGTAACCATCACAGACTGACATACCTCCCACTGTACAATAACCATCACAGCCCCAAATATCTCTCACTGTACAGTAACCATCACGGCCAGACTTACCTCCCACTGTACAGTAACCACCAAGGCCCGACATACCTCCCATTGTACAGTAACGATCACGGCTTGACATACCTCCCACTGCACAGTAACTGTCAAAGCCCGACATCCCTCCCACTGTACAGTAACCATCACGGTCCGACATACCTCCCACTGTACAATAACCATCACAACCCGTCACACCTCAACTGTACCGTAACCATCACGGCCCGACATACATCGCAATGTACCATAACCATCAAGGCTTGATATTCCGCCCACTGTACAGTAACCATCATGGCCAGACTTACCTCCCACTTTACATTAACCACCAAGGCCCGACATACATCCCACTGTACAGTAACCATCACGGCTTGACATACCTCCTACTTTTTCGTAAACATCACGGCCTGACATCCGTCCGACTGTACAGTAACCATCACGGCCTCACATACCTCCAACTGCACAGTAACCATCACGGCCTGACATACCTCCCACTGTACAGTAACCATCACACCCCGACATACATCCCACTGTACAGTAACCATCACGGCCCAACAAACTCCCACTGGACAGTAACCATCACACCCTGACATACCTCCCATTGTACAGTAACTATCGCACCCTGACATACCTGCCACTGTGCAGTAACCATCACGGTCCGACATAGCTCCCACGGTACAGTAACCATCACGGTTCGACAGAACTCCCACTGTACAGTAACCATCACGGTTCGACAGACCTCCCACTGTACAGTAACCATCACACCCCGACATACCTCCCACTGTACAGTAACCATCACACCCGAAATACCTCCCACTGTACAGTAACCATCACGGTTCGACAGACCTCCCACTGTACAGTAACCATCACACCCGGACATACCTCCCACTGTACAGTAACCATCACGGCCCGACATGCCTCTCACTGTACAATAACCATCACGGCCCGACGTACCTCCCACTGTACAGGAACCACTGCACCTGGACATACATACCACTGTACATTAACCATCACGGCCCGACATCCCTCCCACTGTACAGTAACCATCACAGACTGACATACCTCCCACTGTACAACAACCATCACAGCCCCAAATATCTCTCACTGTACAGTAACCATCACGGCCAGACTTACCTCCCACTGTACAGTAACCACCAAGGAGCGACATACCTCCCATTGCACAGTAACGATCACGGCTTGACATACCTCCCACTGCACAGTAACTGTCAAAGCCCGACATCCCTCCCACTGTATAGTAACCATCACGGTCCGACATAGCTCCCACGGTACAGTAACCATCACGGTTCGACAGACCTCCCACTGTACAGTAACCATCACGGTTCGACAGACCTCCGACTGTACAGTAACCATCACACCCCGACATACCTCCCACTGTACAGTAACCATCACACCCCGAAATACCTCCCACTGTACAGTAACCATCACGGTTCGACACACCTCCCACTGTACAGTAACCATCACACCCCGACATACCTCCCACTGTACAGTAACCATCACGGTCCGACATACCTCTCACTGTACAATAACCATCACGGCCCGACGAACCTCCCACTGTACAGTAACCACTGCACCCGGACATACATACCACTGTACATTAACCATCACGGCCCGACATACCTCCCACTGTACAGTAACCATCACAGACTGACATACCTCCCACTGTACAATAACCATCACAGCCCCAAATATCTCTCACTGTACAGTAACCATCACGGCCAGACTTACCTCCCACTGTACAGTAAACACCAAGGCCCGACATACCTCCCATTGTACAGTAACGATCACGGCTTGACATACCTCCCACTGCACAGTAACTGTCAAAGCCCGACATCCCTCCCACTGTACAGTAACCATCACGGTCCGACATAGCTCCCACGGTACAGTAACCATCACGGTTCGACAGACCTCCCACTGTACAGTAACCATCACGGTTCGACAGACCTCCCACTGTACAGTAACCATCACACCCCGACATACCTCCCACTGTGCAGTAACCATCACACCCCGAAATACCTCCCACTGTACTGTAACCATCACACCCCGACATAACTCCCACTGTACACTAACCCTCACACCCCGACATACCTCCCACTGTACAGTAACCATCACGGTCCGACATACCTCTCACTGTACAATAACCATCACGGCCCGACGTACCTCTCACTGTACAGTAACCATCACGGCCCGACGTACCTCTCACTGTACAATAACCACCATACCCCGACCTACGCTCCACTGTACAGTAAACATCACAGCCCGACATACCTCCCACTGTATAGTAAACCTCACACTGTACGGTAACAGTCACACCCTCTAATACCTCACACTGTACGGTAACCATCACGGCCCGACATACCTCACAACTGTACAATAAACATCACAACTCGACATACCACCCACTGATGAGTAACCATCACAGTCCGACATACCTCCCACTGTACAGTAACCGGCACGGCCCAACATACCTCCCACAGTACAGTAACCATGACGGTCTGACATAGATCCCACTGTACAATAACCATCACAGTCCTAAATACCTCTCACTGTACAGTAATCATCATAGGCCGAAATACCTCCCACTGTACGGTAACCATCACGGTCTGACATAGATCCCACTGTACAATAACCATCACAGTCGCAAATACCTCTCACTGTTCACTAACCATCATAGGCCGAAATACCTCCCACTGTACGGTAACCATCCCGGCCTGACATACCTCGCACTGTACAGTCACCATCACGGCCTGACATACCTCCCACTGCACAGTAACCACCAAGGCCAGACTTACCTCCCATTGTTCAGTAACGATCACGTCTTGACATACCTCCCCCTGCACAGTAACTACAAAGCCCGGCAGATCTCCCACTGTACAGTAACGGTCACGGCTTGACATACCTCCCACTGTACAGTAACCATCACGGCCCGACATACCTCCCACTGTACAATAACCATCACAACCCGTCACACCTCAACTGTACCGTAACCATCACGGCCCGACATACATCGCAATGTACCATAACCATCAAGGCTTGATATTCCGCCCACTGTACAGTAACCATCATGGCCAGACTTACCTCCCACTTTACATTAACCACCAAGGCCCGACATACATCCCACTGTACAGTAACCATCACTGCTTGACATACCTCCTACTTTTTCGTAAACATCACGGCCTGACATACGTCCGACTGTACAGTAACCATCACGGCCTGACATACCTCCCACTGTGCAGTAACCATCACGGCCTGACATACCCTCCACTGTGCAGTAACCATCGTGGCCTCACATACCTCCAACTGCACAGTAACCATCACGGCCTGACATACCTCCCACTGTACAGTAACCATCACACCCCGACATACATCCCACTGTACAGTAACCATCACGGCGGGGCATACCTCCCACTATACAGTAACCATCACGGCCCAACAAACTCCCACTGGACAGTAACCATCACACCCTGACATACCTCCCATTGTACAGTAACTATCGCACCCTGACATACCTGCCACTGTGCAGTAACCATCACGGCCTGACATACCCTCCACTGAACACAAAACATCGCTGCCCTATATACCTCCCACTGTACAGTAACCATCACACCCCGACATACCTCCCACTGTACAGTAAACTTCACGGCCTGACAGACCTCCCATTGTACAACAACCATCACGGCCCGACATACCTACCACTGTACAGTATCAATCACACCCCGACATACCTCCCACTGTACAGTAACCATCACAGCCCCAAATGTCTCTCACTGTACAATAACCATCATGGCCTGACATACCCTCCAATGTACAGTAACCATCACGGCCCGACATACCTCGCACTGTAAAGTAACCGTCACGGCCTGATATACCTCCCATTGTGCAGTAACCATCACAACCTGACATACATCCCACTGTACACTAATCATCACATCCCGATATACCTCCCACTGTACAGTAACCATCACGGTCTGACATAGATCCCACTATACAATAAACATCACGGCCCGAAATTTCTCACACTGTACAGTAACCATCACACCCTGACATACCTCCCACTGTAGAGTAACGATCACGGCCCGACATACCTACCACTGTACAGTGACCATCACACCCCGACATACCTCCCACTGCACAGTAATCATCACGACCTTACATATCTCCCACTGTGCAGTAACCATCACGGCCTGACATACCCACTGTACAGTAACCATCACGACCTTACATACCTTCCACTGGGCAGTAACCATCACAAACCGTCATATATCCAACTGTACCGTAACCATCTCGGCCCGATATACATCCCACTGTACAGTAACCATCACGGACAGACATCCCTTCCACTGTGCAGTAACCATCACAACCCGTCATACATCCAACTCTACCGTAACCATCACGGCCCGATATACATCTGATTGTACAGTAACCATCATGGACCGACAAACCTCCCAGTGCACAGTTACCATCAGGGACCGACATACCTCCCACTGTACAGCAACCGTCACGTGCCGACATACCTCCCACTGTAGATGAACCATCACGGTCTGACATACATCCCAGTATACAATAACCATCACAGTCCCAAATACCTCTCACTGTACAGTCATCATCATAGACCGAAATTCCTCTCACTATACAGTAACCATCACGGCCCGACATACCTTCCAATGTACAATAACCATCACAACCCGTCATACCTCCAACTGTACCGTAACCATCACGGCCCGACATTCCTCGCACTGTACCATAACCATCACGGCTTGATATTCCTCCCACTGTACAGAAACCATCACGGCCTGACATACGTCCCACTGTACAGTAACCATCACGGCCCGATATACCTCCCACTGTACAGTAACCACCATGGTCCAACATACCTCCCACTGTACAGTAACTATTATGGCCCGACATACCTCACACTGTGCAGAAACCATCATGGTCTGACATACCCTCCAATGTACAGTAACCATTGCGGCCCGATTTAACTCCCACTGTACAGTAACCATCACGGCCCGACATACCTCCCACTGTACAGTAACCATCACACCCCGACATACCAGCCACTGTACAGTAACCATCACACCACGACATAGCTCCCTTTGTACAGTAACCATCACAGCGCGATATACCACCCATGTACAGCAACCATCACACCCCGACATACCTCCCACTGTACAGTAACCATCACGGCCTGACATACCTCCCACTGTACAGTAACCATCACACCCCGACTTACGTCCCACAGTAAAGTAAACGTCACGGCCTGACATACCTCCCACTGCAAAGTAGCCATCACGGCCAGACTTACCTCCCACTGTACAGTAACCACCAAGGCCCGACATACCTCCCACTGTACAGTAAACGTCACGGCCTGACATACCTCCCAATGCACAGTAACCACCAAGGCCCGACTTACCTCCCACTGTACAGTAAACGTCACGGCCTGACATACCTCCTACTGGACAGTAACCATCACGGTCCGACATACCTCCCAATGTACAGTAACCATCACAACCTGACAAACCTCCCACTGTACAGAAACCATCACGGACCAACATACCTCCCACCATAGAGTAACCATCATGTACCGACATACCTCCCACTGTGCAGTAACCATCACGGCCCGACATACCTCCCACTGAACAGTAACCGTTACACCCCTACATAACTCCCACTGTACAGTAACCATCACGGCCCGATATACCTCCCACTCTACAGTAACCATCAAGGCCCGACCTACCTCCCACTGTACAGTAACCATCACACCCGACATACCTCCCACTGTGCAGTAACCATCACGGCCTGACATACCTCCCACTGTGCAGTAACCATCACAGCCCGATATACCTCCCACTGTACAGTAACCATCACGGCCCGACATACCTCCCACTGTACAGTAACCATCACGGCCTGACATACCTCCCATTATACAGTAACCATCACGGTCCGACATACCTACCACAGTACAGTAACCATCACGGCCTGACATACCTCCCACTGTGCAGTAACCATCACGGCCTGACATACCCTCCACTGTATTGTAACCATCACGGCCCGATATACATCCCACTGCACAGTAACCACCACGGACCGACATACCTCCCACTGTGCGGTAACCATCACGGAACGACATACCTCCTAAACTACGGTAACCATTACGGCCCAACATACCTCCCACTGTACAGTAACCATCACGGCCCGACATACCTCCCACTGTACAGTAACCATCTTTGACCGACATACCTCCCACTGTGCAGGAACCATCACGGCCTGACATACCTCCCACTGTGCAGTAACCATCACGGACTGACATACCCTCCACTGTACAGTAACCATCACGGCCCGATATACCTCCCACTATACAGTAACCATCACGGCCCGATATACTTCCCACTGTGCAGTAACCATCACGGCCTGACTTACCTCCCATTGCACAGTAACCATCACGGCCCGACATACCTACCACTGTACAGTAACAATCACACCCCGACACACCTCCAACTGTACAGTAAACATCACGACCTTACATACCTCCCACTGTGCAGTAACCATCACGGCCGGACATACCTCCCACTGTACAGTAACCATCACGACCTGACATACCTTCCACTGTGCAGTAACCATCACGACCCGACGTACCTCTCACTGTACAGTAACCATCACGGCCCGACGTACCTCTCACTGTACAGTAACCATCACAGACTGACATACCTCCCACAGTACAATAACCATCACAGCCCCAAATGTCTCTCACTGTACAATAACCATCATGGCCTGACATACCTCGCACTGTAAAGTAACCGTCACGGCCTGATATACCTCCCATTGTGCAGTAACCATCACAACCTGACATACCTCCCACTGTACAGTAATCATCACATCCCGAAATAGCTCCCACTGTACAATAACCATCACGGTCTGACATAGATCCCACTATACAATAACCGTCATGCCCCGAAATTTCTCACACTGTACAGTAACCATCACACCCTGACATACCTCCCACTGTAGAGTAACCATCACGGCCCGACATACCTCCCACTGTAAAGTAACCATCACGGCCTGACATACCTCCCATTGTACAGTAACCATCATGGCCCGACATACCTCCCACTGTACAGTAACCACCAAGGCCAGACTTAACTCCCATTGTTCAGTAACCATCACGGCTTGACATACCTCTCACTGTACAGTAACCATCATGGCCGGATATACCTTCCACTGTACAGTAACCACTGCACCCGGACATACATACCACTGTACATTAACCATCACGGCCCGACATACCGCCCACTGTACAGTAACCATCACAACCCGTCATGCCTCCAACTGTACCGTAACCATCACGGCCCGACATACCTCGCACTGGACCATAACCATCACGGCTTGATATTCCTCCCACTGTACAGTAACCATCACGGCCCGGCATACCACCTACTGTACAGTAACCATCCCACCCCGACATACCTCCCACTGTACAGTAACCATCGCAGCCCGACATACCTCCCACTGTACAGTAACCACTACACCCGGACATACATACCACTGTACATTAACCATCACGGCCCGACATACCTCCCACTGTACAGTAACCATCACAGACTGACATACCTCCCACTGTACAATAACCATCACAGCCCCAAATATCTCTCACTGTACAGTAACCATCACGGCCAGACTTACCTCCCACTGTACAGTAACCACCAAGGCCCGACATACCTCCCATTGTACAGTAACGATCACGGCTTGACATACCTCCCACTGCACAGTAACTACAAAGCCCGGCATATCTCCCACTGTACAGTAACGGTCACGGCTTGACATACCTCCCACTGTACCGTAACCATCACGGCCCGACATACATCGCAATGTACCATAACCATCAAGGCTTGATATTCCTCCCACTGTACAGTAACCATCATGGCCAGACTTACCTCCCACTTTACATTAACCACCAAGGCCCGACATACATCCCACTGTACAGTAACCATCACGGCTTGACATACCTCCTACTTTTTCGTAAACATCACGGCCTGACATACGTCCGACTGTACAGTAACCATCACGGCCTGACATACCTCCCACTGTGCAGTAACCATCACGGCCTGACATACCCTCCACTGTGCAGTAACCATCGTGGCCTCACATACCTCCAACTGCACAGTAACCATCACGGCCTGACATACCTCCCACTGTACAGTAACCATCACACCCCGACATACATCCCACTGTACAGTAACCATCACGGCGGGGCATACCTCCCACTATACAGTAACCATCACGGCCCAACAAACTCCCACTGGAGAGTAACCATCACACCCTGACATACCTCCCATTGTACAGTAACTATCGCACCCTGACATACCTGCCACTGTGCAGTAACCATCACGGCCTGACATACCCTCCACTGAACACAAAACATCGCTGCCCTATATACCTCCCACTGTACAGTAACCATCACACCCCGACATACCTCCCACTGTACAGTAAACTTCACGGCCTGACAGACCTCCCATTGTACAACAACCATCACGGCCCGACATACCTACCACTGTACAGTATCAATCACACCCCGACATACCTCCCACTGTACAGTAACCATCACAGCCCCAAATGTCTCTCACTGTACAATAACCATCATGGCCTGACATACCCTCCAATGTACAGTAACCATCACGGCCCGACATACCTCGCACTGTAAAGTAACCGTCACGGCCTGATATGCCTCCCATTGTGCAGTAACCATCACAACCTGACATACATCCCACTGTACAGTAATCATCACATCCCGATATACCTCCCACTGTACAGTAACCATCACGGTCTGACATAGATCCCACTATACAATAAACATCACGGCCCGAAATTTCTCACACTGTACAGAAACCATCACACCCTGACATACCTCCCACTGTAGAGTAACGATCACGGCCCGACATACCTACCACTGTACAGTAACCATCACACCCCGACATACCTCCCACTGCACAGTAATCATCACGACCTTACATACCTCCCACTGTGCAGTAACCATCACGGCCTGACATACCCACTGTACAGTAACCATCACGACCTTACATACCTTCCACTGGGCAGTAACCATCACAAACCGTCATATATCCAACTGTACCGTAACCATCTCGGCCCGATATACATCCCACTGTACAGTAACCATCACGGACAGACATCCTTTCCACTGTGCAGTAACCATCACAACCCGTCATACATCCAACTCTACCGTAACCATCACGGCCCGATATACATCTGATTGTACAGTAACCATCATGGACCGACAAACCTCCCAGTGCACAGTTACCATCAGGGACCGACATACCTCCCACTGTACAGCAACCGTCACGGGCCGACATACCTCCCACTGTAGATGAACCATCACGGTCTGACATACATCCCAGTATACAATAACCATCACGGCCAGAAATTCCTCCCACTGTACAGTAACCATCACGGTCTGACATAGATCCCACTGTACAATAACCATCACAGTCCCAAATACCTCTCACTGTACAGTCATCATCATAGACCGAAATTCCTCTCACTATACAGTAACCATCACGGCCCGACATACCTTCCAATGTACAATAACCATCACAACCCGTCATACCTCCAACTGTACCGTAACCATCACGGCCCGACATTCCTCGCACTGTACCATAACCATCACAGCTTGATATTCCTCCCACTGTACAGAAACCATCACCTCCTGACATACGTCCCACTGTACAGTAACCATCACGGCCCGATATACCTCCCACTGTACAGTAACCACCATGGTCCAACATACCTCCCACTGTACAGTAACTATTACGGCCCGACATAACTCCCACTGTGCAGAAACCATCACGGTCTGACATACCCTCCAATGTACAGTAACCATCGCGGCCCGATTTAACTCCCACTGTACAGTAACCATCACGGCCCGACATACCTCCCACTGTACAGTAACCATCACACCCCGACATACCACCCACTTTACAGTAACCATCACACCACGACATAGCTCCCTTTGTACAGTAACCATCACAGCGTGATATACCACCCATGTACAGCAACCATCACACCCCGACATACCTCCCACTGTACAGTAACCATCACGGCCTGACATACCTCCCACTGTACAGTAACCATCACACCCCTACTTACGTCCCACAGTAAAGTAAACGTCACGTCCTGACATACTTCCCACTGCAAAGTAGCCATCACGGCCAGACTTACCTCCCACTGTACAATAACCACCAAGGCCCGACATACCTCCCACTATACAGTAAACGTCACGGCCTGACATACCTCCCAATGCACAGTAACCACCAAGGCCCGACTTACCTCCCACAGTACAGTAACCGTCATTTTTTGACATACCTCCTACTGGACAGTAACCATCACGGTCCGACATACCTCCCAATGTACAGTAACCATCACATCCTGACAAACCTCCCACTGTACAGAAACCACCAGGGCCCGACCTCCTTCCCACTGTACAGTAACCATCACGGCCTGACATACCTCCCATTGTACAGTAACCATCACACCCTGACATACCTCCCACTGTACAGTAACCATCACACCCCGACATACCTCCCACCGTACAGTAACCATCACGGACCAACATACCTCCCACCATAGAGTAACCATCATGTACCGACATACCTCCCACTGTGCAGTAACCATCACGGCCTGACATAACCCACACTGTACAGTAACCATCACGGCCCGACATACCTCCCAATGCACAGTAACCGTCACACCCCTACATACCTCCCACTGTACAGTAACCATCACGGCCTGACATACCTCCCACTGCACAGTAACCACCAAGGCCAGACTTACCTCCCATTGTTCAGTAACGATCACGGCTTGACATACCTCCCCCTGCACAGTAACTGCAAAGCCCGGCATATCTCCCACTGTACAGTAACGGTCACGGCTTGACATACCTCCCACTGTACAGTAACCATCACGGCCCGACATACCTCCCACTGTACAATAACCGTCAAGGCTTTATATTCCTCCCACTGTACAGTAACCATCATGGCCAGACTTACCTCCCACTTTACATTAACCACCAAGGCCCGACATACATCCCACTGTACAGTAACCATCACGGCTTGACATACTTCCCAATTTTTCGTAAACATCACGGCCTGACATAAGTCCGACTGTACAGGAACCATCACGAGCCGACATACCTCCCACTGTACAGTCACATTCATGGCCCGATATACCTCCCACTGTGCAGTAACCATCACGGCCTGACATACCCTCCACTGTGCAGTAACCATCGTGGCCTCACATACCTCCAACTGCACAGTAACCATCACGGCCTGACATACCTCACACTGTACATTAACCATCACACCCCGACATAACTCCCACTGTACAGTAACCATCACGGCGGGGCATACCTCCCACTATACAGTAACCATCACGGCCCAACAAACTCCCACTGGACAGTAACCATCACACCCTGACATACCTACCATTGTACAGTAACCATCGCACACTGACATACCTGCTACTGTGCAGTAACCATCACGGCCTGACATACCCTCCACTGAAGAGTAACCATCGCTGCCCGATATACCTCCCACTGTACAGTAACCATCACACCCCGACATACCTCCCACTGTACAGTAAACTTCACGGCCTGACAGACCTCCCATTGTACAACAACCATCACGGCCCGACATACCTACCACTGTACAGTATCAATCACACCCCGACATACCTCCCACTGTACAGTAACCATCACAGCCCCAAATGTCTCTCACTGTACAATAACCATCATGGCCTGACATACCCTCCAATGTACAGTAACCATCACGGCCCGACATACCTCGCACTGTAAAGTAACCGTCACGGCCTGATATACCACCCATTGTGCAGTAACCGTCACGGCCTGATATACCACCCATTGTGCAGTAACCATCACAACCTGACATACCTCCCACTGTACAGTAATCATCACATCCCGATATACCTCCCACTGTACAGTAACCATCACGGTCTGACATAGATCCCACTATACAATAAACATCACGGCCCGAAATTTCTCACACTTTACAGTAACCATCACACCCTGACATACCTACCACTGTACAGTAACCATCACACCCCGACATACCTCCCACTGTACAGTAACCATTACGATCTTACATACCTCCCACTGTGCAGTAACCATCACGGCCTGACATACCATCCACTGTACAGTCACCATCACGGACCGACATACATTTCACTGTGCAGTAACCATCACAACCTGTCATACATCCAACTCTACCGTAACCATCACGGCCCGAAATACATCCCACTGTACAGTAACCATCATGGACCGACATACCTCCCAGTGCACAGTTACCATCAGGGACCGACATACCTCCCACTGTACAGTAACCGTCACGGGCCGACATACCTCCCACTGTAGATGAACCATCACGGTCTGACATACATCCCAGTATACAATAACCATCACGGCCAGAAATTCCTCACACTGTACAGTAACCATCACGGTCTGACATAGATCCCACTGTACAATAACCATCACAGTCCCAAATACCTCTCACTGTACAGTCATCATCATAGACCGAAATTCCTCTCACTATACAGTAACCATCAAGGCCCGACATACCTTCCAATGTACAATAACCATCACAACCCGTAATACCTCCAACTGTACCGTAACCATCACGGCCCGACATACCTCGCACTGTACCATAACCATCACAGCTTGATATTCCTCCCACTGTACAGAAACCATCACGGCCTGACATACGTCCCACTGTACAGTAACCATCACGGCCCGATATACCTCCCAGTGTACAGTAACCATCACGGCCTGACATACGTCCCACTGTACAGGAACCATCACGGCCCGATATACCTCCCACTGTACAGTAACCATCATGGTCCAACATACCTCCCACTGTACAGTAACTATTACGGCCCGACATACCTCCCACTGTGCAGAAACCATCACGGTCAGACATACCCTCCAATGTACAGTAACCATCGCGGCCCGATTTAACTCCCACTGTACAGTAACCATCACGGCACGACATACCTCCCACTGTACAGTAACCATCACACCCCGACATACCACCCACTGTACAGTAACCATCACACCACGACATACCTCCCTTTGTACAGTAACCATCACGGCCTGACATACCTCCCACTGTACAGCACCCATCACACCCCGACTTACCTCCCACTGTACAGTAACCATCACGGCCCGACATACTCCCACTGTACAGTAACCATCACGGCCCGACATACCTCCCATTGTACAGTAACCATCACACCCCGACATACCTCACACTATACAGTAACCATCACAGCCCAACATACCTTCCACGGTGCAGTAACCATCACGGCCAGACATACCCTCCACTGTACAGTAACCATCGCGGCCCGATAAACCTCCCACTGTACAGTAACCATCACAGACTGACATACCACCCACTGTACAATAACCATCACAGTCCCAAATGTCTCTCACTGTACAATAACCATCATGGCCTGACATACCCTCCAATGTACAGTAACCATCACGGCTCGACATACCTCGCACTGTAAAGTAACCGTCACGGCCTGATATATCTCCCATTGTGCAGTAACTATCACAACCTGACATACCTCCCACTGTACAGTAATCATCACATCCCGATATACCTCCCACTGTACAGTTACCATCACGGTCTGACATAGATCCCACTATACAATAACCATCACGGCCCGACATTTCTCACACTGTACAGTAACCATCACACCCTGACATACCTCCCACTGTAGAGTAACCATCACGGCCCGACATACCTCCGACTGTAAAGTAACCGTCACGGCCTGACATACCTCCCATTGTACAGTAACCATCATGGCCCGACATACCTCCCACTGTACAGTAACGATCCCGGCCTGACATACCTCCCACTGCACAGTAACCACCAAGGCCAGACTTACCTCCCATTGTTCAGTAATGATCACGGCTTGACATACCTCTCACTGTACAGTAACCATCACGGCCCGACATACCTTCCACTGTACAGTAACCATCACAACCTGTCATACCTCCAACTGTACCGTAACCATCACGGCCCGACATTCCTCGCACTGTACAGTAACCATCACGGCCTGACATACCTCCCACTGTACAGTAACCATCACGGTCCGACATACCTCCCACTGTACAGTAACCATCACGGCCTGACATACCTCCCACTGTACAGTAACCATCACGGTCCGACATACCTCCCACTGAACAGTAACCATCAGACCCCGACATGCCTCACACTGTACAGTAACCATCACACCCCGACATACCTCCCACGGTGCAGTAACCATCACGGCCTGACATACCTCCCACTGTACAGTAACCATCGCGGCCCGATATACCTCCCACTGTACAGTATCAATCACACCCCGACATACCTCCCACTGTACAATAACCATCACAGCCCCAAATATCTCTCACTGTACAATCACCATCATGGCCTGACATACCTCCCAGTGTACAGTAACCATCATACGCTGACATACCTCCCACTGTACAGTAACCATCACGTTCCGACATTCTTCACACTGTACAGTAATCATCACATCCCGATATACCTCCCACTGGACAGTAACCATCACGGCCCGGCATACCTCCCTCTGTACAGTAACCATCACGGCCTGACATACCTCCCACTATACAGTAACCATCACGACCCGAAATACCTACCACTGTACAGTAACCATCACGACCCGAAATACCTACCACTGTACAGTAACCATCACACCCCGATATACCTCCCACTGTACAGTAAGCATCACGGCCTGTCATACCTCCCATTGTACAACAACGATCACGGCCCGACATACCTACCACTTTACAGTATCAATCACTCCCCGACATACCTCCCACTGTATAGTAAACCTCACACTGTACGGTAACAGTCACACCCTCTAATACCTCACACTGTACGGTAACCATCACGGCCCGACATACCTCACAACTGTACAATAACCATCACGACTCGACATACCACCCAGTGGACAGTAACCATCACAGTCCGACATACCTCCCACTGTACAGTAACCGGCACAGCCCCAAATGTCTCTCACTGTACAATAACCATCATGGCCTGACATACCTCGCACTGTAAAGTAACAGTCACGGCCTGATATACCTCCCATTGTGCAGTAACCATCACAACCTGACATACCTCCCACTGTACAGTAATCATCACATCCCGAAATAGCTCACACTGTACAGTAACCATCACGGTCTGACATAGATCCCACTATACAATAACCGTCATGCCCCGAAATATCTCACACTGTACAGTAACCATCACACCCTGACATACCTCCCACTGTAGAGTAACCATCACGGCCCGACATACCTCCCACTGTAAAGTAACCATCACGGCCTGACATACCTCCCATTGTACAGTAACCATCATGGCCCGACATACGTCCCACTGTACAGTAACCACCAAGGCCAGACTTACCTCCCATTGTTCAGTAACGATCACGGCTTGACATACCTCTCACTGTACAGTAACCATCACGGCCGGATATACCTTCCACTGTACAGTAACCATCACAACCCGTCATGCCTCCAACTGTACCGTAACCATCACAGCCCGACATACCTCGCACTGTACCATAACCATCACGGCTTGATATTCCTCCCACTGTACAGTAACCATCACGGCCCGACATACCTCCCACTGTACCGTAACCATCACGGCCTGACATACCTCCCACTGTACAGTTACCATCACGGTCCGACATACCTCCCACTGTACAGTAACCATCAGACCCCGACATACCTCCCACCGTACAGTAACCATCACACCCGACAAACCACCTACTGTACAGTAACCATCACACCCCGACATACCTCCCACTGTACAGTAACCATCGCAGCCCGACATACCTCCCACTGTACTGTAACCACTACACCCGGACATACATACCACTGTACATTAACCATCACGGCCCGACATACCTCCCACTGTACAGTAACCATCACAGACTGACATACTCCCACTGTACAATAACCATCACGGTACGACAGACCTCCCACTGTACAGTAACCATCACACCCCGACATACCTCCCACTGTACAATAACCATCACGGCCCGACGTATCTCCCACTGTACAGTAACCACTGCACCCGGACATACATACCACTGTACATTAACCATCACGGCCCGACATACCTCACACTGTACAGTAACCATTACAGACTGACATACCTCCCACTGTACAATAACAATCACAGCCCCAAATATCTCTCACTGTACAGTAACCATCACGGCCAAACTTACCTCCCACTGTTCAGTAACCACCAAGGCCCGACATACCTCCCATTGTACAGTAACGATCACGGCTTGACATACCTCCCACTGCACAGTAACTGTCAAAGCCCGACATCCCTCCCACTGTACAATAACCATCACGGTCCGACATAGCTCCCACGGTACAGTAACCATCACGGTTCGACAGACCTCCCACTGTACAGTAACCATCACGGTTCGACAGACCTCCCACTGTACAGTAACCATCACACCCCAACATACCTCCCACTGTACAGTAACCTTCACACCCCGAAATACCTCCCACTGTACCGTAACCTTCACGGCCCGACATAACTCCCACTGTACAGGAACCCTCACACCCCGACATACCTCCCACTGTACAGTAACCATCACGGTCCGACATACCTCTCACTGTACAATACCCATCACGGCCCGACGTACCTCTCACTGTACAGTAACCATCACGGCCCGACGTACCTCTCACTGTACAATAACCACCATACCCCGACCTACGCTCCACTGTACAGTAACCATCACAGCCCGACATACCTCCCACTGTATAGTAAACCTCACACTGTACGGTAACAGTCACACCCTCTAATACCTCACACTGTACGGTAACCATCACGGCCCGACATACCTCACAACTGTACAATAACCATCACGAGTCCACATACCACCCACTGAACAGTAAACATCACAGTCCGACATACCTCCCACTGTACAGTATCCATCACGGCCTGACATACCTCCCACTGTACAGTAACCATCACGGTCTGCCATAGATCCCACTATACAATAAACATCACGGCCCGAAATTTCTCACACTGTACAGTAACCATCACGCCCCGACATACCTCCCACTGCACAGTAATCATCACGACCTTACATACCTCCCACTGTGCAGTAACCATCACGGCCTGACATACCCACTGTACAGTAACCATCACGACCTTAACTTACCTTCCACTGGGCAGTAACCATCACAAACCGTCATATATCCAACTGTACCGTAACCATCTCGGCCCGATATACATCCCACTGTACAGTAACCATCACGGACAGACATCCCTTCCACTGTGCAGTAACCATCACAACCCGTCATACATCCAACTCTACCGTAACCATCACGGCCCGATATACATCCGATTGTACAGTAACCATCATGGACCGACAAACCTCCCAGTGCACAGTTACCATCAGGGACCGACATACCTCCCACTGTACAGTAACCGGCACGGGCCGACATACCTCCCACTGTAGATGAACCATCACGGTCTGACATACATCCCAGTATACAATAAACATCACGGCCAGAAATTCCTCACACTGTACAGTAACCATCACGGTCTGACATAGATCCCACTGTACAATAACCATCACAGTCCCAAATACCTCTCACTGTACAGTCATCATCATAGACCGAAATTCCTCTCACTATACAGTAACCATCACGGCCCGACATACCTTCCAATGTACAATAACCATCACAACCCGTCATACCTCCAACTGTACCGTAACCATCACGGCCCGACATTCCTCGCACTGTACCATAACCATCACGGCTTGATATTCCTCCCACTGTACAGAAACCATCACGGCCTGACATACGTCCCACTGTACAGTAACCATCACGGCCCGATATACCTCCCACTGTACAGTAACCACCATGGTCCAACATACCTCCCACTGTACAGTAACTATTACGGCCCGACATAACTCCCACTGTGCAGAAACCATCACGGTCTGACATACCCTCCAATGTACAGTAACCATCGTGGCCCGATTTAACTCCCACTGTACAGTAACCATCACGGCCCGACATACCTCCCACTGTACAGTAACCATCACACCCCGACATACCACCCACTTTACAGTAACCATCACACCACGACATAGCTCCCTTTGTACAGTAACCATCACAGCGCGATATACCACCCATGTACAGCAACCATCACACCCCGACATACCTCCCACTGTACAGTAACCATCACGGCCTGACATACCTCCCACTGTACAGTAACCATCACACCCCGACTTACGTCCCACAGTAAAGTAAACGTCACGGCCTGACATACCTCCCACTGCAAAGTAGCCATCATGGCCAGACTTACCTCCCACTGTACAGTAACCACCAAGGCCCGACATACCTCCCACTGTACAGTAAACGTCACGGCCTGACATACCTCCCAATGCACAGTAACCACCAAGGCCCGACTTACCTCCCACTGTACAGTAACCGTCATTTTTTGACATACCTCCTACTGGACAGTAACCATCACGGTCCGACGTACCTCCCAATGTACAGTAACCATCACAACCTGACAAACCTCCCACTGTACAGAAACCACCAGGGCCCGACCTCCTTCCCACTGTACAGTAACCATCACGGCCTGACATACCTCCCATTGTACAGTAACCATCACACCCTGACATACCTCCCACTGTACAGTAACCATCACACCCCGACATACCTCCCACCGTACAGTAACCATCACGGACCAACATACCTCCCACCATAGAGTAACCATCATGTACCGACATACCTCCCACTGTGCAGTAACCATCACGGCCTGACATACCTCCCACTGCACAGTAACCATCACTGCCCGATATACCTCCCACTCTACAGTAACCATCAAGGCCCGACCTACCTCCCACTGTACAGTAACCATCACACCCGACATACCTCCCACTGTGCAGTAACCATCACAGCCTGACATACCTCCCACTGTGCAGTAACCATCACAGCCCGATATACCTCCCACTGTACAGTAACCATCACGGCCCGACATACCTCCCACTGTACAGTAACCATCACGGCCTGACATACCTCCCATTGTACAGTAACCATCACGGTCCGACATACCTACCACAGTACAGTAACCATCACGGCCTGACATACCTCCCACTGTGCAGTAACCATCACGGCCTGACATACCCTCGACTGTATTGTAACCATCACGGCCCGATATACATCCCACTGCACAGTAACCACCACGGACTGACATACCTCCCACTGTGCGGTAACCATCACGGAACGACATACCTCCCACTGTACAGTAACCATCACGGCCCGACATACCTCCCACTGTACAGTAACCATCTTTGACCGACATACCTCCCACTGTGCAGGAACCATCACGGCCTGACATACCTCCCACTGTGCAGTAACCATCACGGACTGACATACCCTCCACTGTACAGTAACCATCACGGCCCGATATGCCTCCCACTATACAGTAACCATCACGGCCCGATATACTTCCCACTGTGCAGTAACCATCACGGCCTGACTTACCTCCCATTGCACAGTAACCATCACGGCCCGACATACCTACCACTGTACAGTAACCATCACACCCCGACACACTTCCCACTGTACAGTAAACATCACGACCTTACATACCTCCCACTGTGCAGTAACCATCACGGCCCGACATACCTCCCACTGTACAGTAACCATCACGACCTGACATACCTCCCACTGTACAGTAACCATCACGACCTGACATACCTTCCACTGTGCAGTAACCATCACAACCCGTCATACATCCAACTGTACCATAACCATCACGGCCCGATATACATCCCACTGTACAGTAACCATCATCGCCCGACATACCTCCCACTGTACAGTAACCATTACGAATTTATATACCTTCCACTGTGCAGTAACCATCACACACGTACACACCTCTCACTGTACAGTCACCATCACGACCTTACATACCTTCCACTGTGCAGTAACCATCACAACCCGTCATGCATCCAACTGTACCGTAACCATCACGGCCCGATATACATCCCACTGTACATTAACCATCACGGCCAGACTTACCTCCAACTGTACAGTAACCACCAAGGCCCGACATATCTCCCACTGTACATTAACAATCACAACCCGACATACCTCCCACTGTACAGTAACCGTCACGGCTTGACATCCCTCCCACTGTACAGTATCCATCACAGCCGATCATACCTTCCACTGTATAGTAACCATCACGGCCGGACCTACCTCCCACTGTACTGTAGCCATGACAGCCCGAAATACCTCCCACTGTACAGTAACCATAATGGCCTGATATTCCTTCCAATGTACAGTAACCATCCCGGCCTGACATACCACCCACTGCACAGTAACCGTCAAAGCCCGCCAAATGTCTCACTGTACAGGAAACATCACAGCCGGACATACCTCCCACTGTACAGTGACCATCACACCCGAAATACCTCTCACTGTACAGTAACAATCACGGTCCGACATACCTCCCACTGTACAGTAACCATCACACCCCGACATTCCTTTCAATGTACAGTAACGATCACTTCCACACTTACCTCCCACTGTACAGTAACCACCAAGGCCCGACATACCTCCCATGGTACAGCAACAATCACGGCTTGACATACCTCCCACTGCACAGTAACAGTCAAAGCCCGACATACCTCCCACTGTACAGCAACCATCACGGTCCGAAATAGCTCCCACTGTACAGTAACCATCACTGTCCGACATACCTCCCACAGTACAGTTACCATCACGGTCCGACATACCTCCCACTGTACAGTAACCATCACAGCCCGACAAACCTCCCATCGTACAGTAACCATCACACCGAGACATACCCTCCACTGTACAGTAACCATCACGGCCCGACGTACCTCTCACTGTACAGTAACCATCACGGCCCGACGTTCCTCTCACTGTACAGTAACCATCACAGCACGACATACCTCCCACTGCACAGTAAACATCACGGCCCGACATACCTCCCACTGTACGGTAGCAGTCACGGCCTCTTATACCTCACACTGTACAGTAAACATCACACCCCGTCAACCTCCCACTGTACAATAACCATCACGGCCCGACATACCTCCCACTGTACAGTAACCACCACAGTCCGACGTACCTCCCACTGTACAGTAACCGGCACAGCCAAACATACCTCCCACAGTACAGTAACCATCACGGTCTGACATAGATCCCACTGTACAATAACCATCACAGTCCCAAATACCTCTCACTGTACAGTCATCATCATAGACCGAAATTCCTCCCACTGTACAGTAACCATCACGGCCCTACATACTGTGCACTGTTCAGTAACCATCACGGCCTGATATTCCTCTCACTGTACAGTAACCATCACGGACCGACATACCTTCCAATGTACAATAACCATCACAACCCGTCATACCTCCAACTGTACCGTAACCATCACGGCCCGACATACCTCGCACTGTACCATAACCATCACGGCTTGATATTCCTCCCACTGTACAGAAACCATCATGGCCAGACTTACCTCCCCCTTTACATTAACCACCAAGGCCCGACATACCTCCCACTGTACAGTAAGCATCACGGCCCGACATACCTCCCACTATAGAGTAACCATCATGGACCGACATACCTCCCACTGCAAAGTTACCATCACAGTCCGACATACCTCCCACCGTACAGTAACCATCACAGTCTGACATACCCCCCACTGTACAATAACCATCACAGCCCCAAATACCTCTCACTGTACAGTAAGCATCACGGCCCGAAATACCTCTCCTTGTACAATAACCATCACGGTCAGACTTACCTCCCATTGTACAGTAACCACCAAGGCCCGACATATCTCCCACTGTACAGTAATCACCAGACCCCGGCATACCTCCCACTGTACAGTAACCGTCACGGCTTGACATACCTCCCACTGTACAGTAACTATCACAGCCCATCATACCTTCCACTGTATAGTAACCATCACTCCCGACATACTTCCCACTGTACAGCAACCATCACGGCCCGACACACCTCTCACTGTCCTGTAACCATCACAGCCCGATATACCTCCCACTGTACAGTAACCATCCCGGCCTGACATACCTCACAATGTACAGTAACCATCCTGGCCTGACATACGTCCCACTGTACAGTAACCATCACGGCCGGACCTACCTCCCACTGTACTGTAACCACCAAGACCCGACATACCTCCCATTGTACAGTAACGATCACGGCTTGACATACCTCCCACTGCACAGTAACTGTCAAAGCCCGACATTCCTCCCACTGTACAGTAACCATCACAGCCCATCATACCTTCCACTGTATAGTAACCATCACGCCCGACATACCTCCCACTGTACAGCAACCATCACGGCCCGAAACACCTCTCACTGTCCTGTAACCATCACAGCCCGATATACCTCCCACTGTACAGTAACCATCCCGGCCTGATATACCTCACAATGTACAGTAACCATCCTGGCCTGACATATGTCCCACTGTACAGTAACCATCACGGCCGGACCTACCTCTCACTGTACTGTAACCATGACAGCGGGACATACCTCCCACTGTACAGTAACCATCATGGCCTGATATTCCTTCCAATGTACAGTAACCATCCCGGCCTGACATACCACTCACTGCACGGTAACCGTCAAAGCCCGGCATACGCCTGACTGTACAGTAACCGTCACGGCCTGATATTTCTCCCAATGTACAGTAACGATCACGACCAGACTTACCTCCCACTGTACAGTAACCACCAGGGTCCGACATACCTCCCATTGTACAGTAACCATTCGGCTTGACATACCTCCCACTGCACAGTAACTGTCAAAGCCCGACATCCCTCCCACTGTACAGTAACCATCACGGTCCGACATACCTCCCACTGTACAGTAACCATCACACCCCGACATACCTCCCACTGTACAGTAACCATCACACCCCGAAATACCTCTCACTGCACAGTAACCATCACGGTCCGACATACCTCCCACTGTACAGTAAACATCACACCCCGACATACCTCACACTGTACAGTAACCATTACGGCCCGATATAACTCCCACTGTACAGTAACCATCACACCCTGACATACCCTCCACTCTGCAGTAACCATCACGGCCCGACGTACCTCTCACTCTACAGTTACCATCACGGCCCGACATACCTCCCACTGTACAGTAACCATCACGGCTTGACATACCTCCCACTGTACAGTAAACATCACACCCCGACATACCTCCCACTGTACAGTAATCATCACGGCCCGACAAACATCCCACTGTACAGTAACCATCACACCCCGACATACCTCCCACTGTACAGTCATCATCACGGCCTGATATTCCTCCCACTGTACAGTAACCATCACGGCCCGACATACCTCACACTGTACAGTAAACATCCTGGCCTGACATACCTCCCACTGTACAGTAACCACCAAGGCCAGACTGACCTCCCATTGTTCAGTAACGATCACCGCTTGACATAACTACCCCTGCACAGTAACTGCAAAGCCCGGCATACCTCCAAATGTACAGTAACCATCACGGCCCGACATAACACCTACTGTACAGAAACTGTCACGGTCTGACATACCTCCCACTGTACAGCATACATAACGGCCCGACATACCTCTCACTGTACAGTAATCATCACGGCCAGACATACCAACCACTGTACAGTAACTATCACAACCCGTCATACCTCCAACTGTACCGTAACCATCACGGCCCGACATACCTCGCACTGTACCATAACCATCACGGCTTGATATTCCTCCCACTGTACAGAAACCATCATTGCCAGACATACCTCCCACTTTACATGAACCACCAAGGCCCGACATGCCTAGCACTGTACAGTAACCATCACGGCTTGACAAACCTCCCACTGTACAGTAACCAACACGGCCTGACATAACTCCCACTGTACAGTAACCATCACGGCTTGACATACCTCCCACTGTACAGTAACCATCACACCCCGACATACCTCCCACTGTACAGTAACAATCACGGCCCGACATACGTCCCACTGTACAGTAACCATCACACCCCGACATACCTCCCACTGTACGGTAACCATCATGGCCCAACATACCTCCCACTGTACAGTAACCATTATGGCCCGACATACCTCCCTCTGTGCAGTCACCATCACGGCCTGACCTACCCTCCACTGTACAGTAACCATCGTGGCCCGATATAACTGCCACTCTACAGTAACCATCACGGCCCGACATACCTCCCACTGTACAGTAACCATCACACCCTGACATACCTCCCACTGCACAGTAACCATCACACCCCGACATATATCCCACTGTACAGTAACCATCACAGGCCGATATACATCCCACTGTACAGTAACCATCACGGCCTGACATACCTCCCACTGTACAGTAACCATCACGGCGGGGAATACCTCCCACTGTACAGTAACCATCACGGCCTGACATACTCCCACTGTACAGTAACCATCACACCCTGACATACCTCCCATTGTATAGTAACAATCGCACCTCGACATTCCACACACTGTACAGTCACCATCGCGGCCCGATATACCTCCCACTGTACAGTAACCATCACGGCCTGACATACCTCCCACTGTACAGTAACCATCACGGCCCGACATACCTACCACTGTACAGTAATCATCACACCCGGAAATACCTCCCACTGTACCGTAACCATCACGGCCCGACATACCTCGCACTGTACCATAACCATCACGGCTTGATATTCCTCCCACTGTCCAGAAACCATCACGGCCAGACATACCTCCCTCTTTACATTAACCACCAAGGCCCGACATGCCTAGCACTGTACAGTAACCATCACGGCTTGACATACCCCCCACTGTACAGTAACCATCACACCCCGACATACCTCCCACTGTACAGTAACAATCACGGCCCGACATATGTCCCACTGTACAGTAACCATCACACCCCGACATATCTCCCACTGTATAGTAACCATCATGGCCCCACATAGCTCCCACTGTACAGTAACCATCACGGCCCGACATACCTCCCATTGTAGAGTAACCATCGCACCCCGACATTCCACACACTGTACAGTAACGATCACAGCCCGATATACCTCCCACTGTACAGTAACCATCACGGCCTGACATACCTCCCACTGTACAGTAACCATCACGGCCCGAATAACCTACCACTGTACAGTAACCATCACGGCCGGACCTACCTCTCACTGTACTGTAACCATGACAGCGCGACATACCTCCCATTGTACAGTAACCATCATGGCCTGATATTCCTTCCAATGTACAGTAACCATCCCGACCTGACATACCACTCACTGCACGGTAACCATCAAAGCCCGGCATACGCCTGACTGTACAGTAACCATCACGGCCTGATATTTCTCCCAATGTACAGTAACGATCACGACCAGACTTACCTCCCACTGTGCAGTAACCACCAGGGTTCGACATACCTCCCATTGTACAGTAACCATCACGGCTTGACATACCTCCCACTGCACAGTAACTGTCAAAGCCCGACATCCCTCCCACTGTACAGTAACCATCACGGTCCGACATACCTCCCACTGTACAGTAACCATCACACCCCGACATACCTCCCACTGTACAGTAACCATCACACTCCGAAATACCTCTCACTGCACAGTAACCATCACGGTCCGACATACCTCCCACTGTACAGTAAACATCACACCCCGACATACCTCACACTGTACAGTAACCATTACGGCCCGACATAACTCCCACTGTACAGTAACCATCACACCCTGACATACCCTCCACTCTACAGTAACCATCACGGCCCGACCTACCTCTCACTCTACAGTTACCATCACGGCCCGACATACCTCCCACTGTACGGTAACAGTCACGGCCTCTAATACCTCACACTGTACAGTAACCACCACACCCCGACATAGCTCACACTGTACAGTAAACATCACACACCGACATACCTGCCACTGTACAGTAACGATCACGGCCAGACTTACCTCCCACTGTACAGTAACCAACAAGGCCCGACATACCTCCCATTGTACAGTAACGATCACGGCTTGAAATACCTCCCACTGCACAGTAACTGTCAAAGCCCGACATCCTACCCACTGTACAGTAACCATCACGGTCCGACACACCTCCCAATGTACAGTAACCATCACGGTCCGACATACCTCCCACTGTACAGTAACCATCACATCCCGACATACCTCACACTGTACAGTAACCAGCACAGCCCAACATACCTCCCACAGTACAGTTACCATCACTGTCTGACATAGATCCCACTGTACAATAACCATCACAGTCCCAAATACCTCTCACTGTACAGTAACCATCATAGGCCGAATTACCTCCCACTGTACAGTAACCATCACGGCCTGACATACCTCCCACTGTACAGTAACCATCACACCCTTACATACCTCCCACTGTACAGTAACCATGACGGCCCGACATACCGTGCACTTTACAGTAACCATCACGGCCTGATATTCCTCGCACTGTACAGTAACCATCACGGCCCGACATACCCTCCACTGTACAGTGACCATCACGGCACAAAATACCTCTCGCTGTACAGTAATCTTCGCATTCCGACATACCTCCCACTGAACAATAACATTCACGGCCCCAAATACCTCAAACTGTACAGAAACCATCACGGGCTGAAATACCTCCCACTGTACAGAAACCATCACACCCCGACATACCTCCCACTGTACATTAACTATCACGGCTTGACAAACATCCCACTGCACAGTAACAGTCAAATCCCGGCATACCTCCCACTGTACAGTAACCGTCATGGCTAGACTTACCTCCCACAGTACAGTAACCACAACACCCCGACATACCTCCCACTTTACAGTAACCATCACGGTTTGACATACCACCCACTGCACAGTAACCGTCAAAGCCCGGCATACCTCACATGGTACAGTAACCATCCCGGCCTGACATACCTCGCACTGTACAGTCACCATCACGGCCTGATATTCCTCCCACTGTACAGTAACCATCATGGCCCGACATACCTCACACTGTACAGTAAACATCCTGGCCTGACATACCTCCCACTGTACAGTAACTACCAAGGCCAGACTGACCTCCCATTGTTCAGTAACGATCACGGCTTGACATACCTCCCCCTGCACAGTAACTGCAAAGCCCGGCATACCTCCCACTGTACAGTAACGGTCACGGCTTGACATACCTCCCACTGTACCGAAACTGTCACGGCCTGACATACCTCCCACTGTACAGCATACATCACGGCCTGACAAACCTCCCACTGTACAGCATACATCACGGCCTGAAATACCTCTCACTGTACAGTAATCATCACGGCCAGATATACCTCGCACTGTACCATAACCATCACGGCTTGATATTCCTCCCGCTGTACAGAAACCATCATGGCCAGACATAACTCCCACAGTACAGTAACCATCACGGCTTGACATACCTCCCACTGTACAGTAACAATCACACCTCGACATACCTCCCACTGTACAGTAATCATCACGGCCCGACATACGTCCCACTGTACAGTAACCATCACACCCCGACATACCTCCCACTGTACAGTAACCATCATGGCCCAACATACCTCCCACTGTACAGTAACCATTACGGCCCGACATACCTCGCACTGTGCAGTAACCATCACGGTCTGACCTACCCTCCACTGTACAGTAACCATCGCGGCCCGATATAACTCCCACAGTACAGTAACCATCTCGGCCCAACATACCTCCCACTGTACAGTAACCATCACACCCTGACATACCTCCCACTGTACATTATCCATCACAGCTTGACAAACATCCCACTGCACAGTAACAGTCAAATCCCGGCATACCTCCCACTGTACAGTAACCGTCATGGCTAGACTTACCTCCCACAGTACAGTAACCACAACACCCCGACATACCTCCCACTTTACAGTAACCATCACGGTTTGACATACCACCCACTGCACAGTAACCGTCAAAGCCCGGCATACCTCACATGGTACAGTAACCATCCCGGCCTGACATACCTCGCACTGTACAGTCACCATCACGGCCTGATATTCCTCCCACTGTACAGTAACCATCACGGCCCGACATACCTCACACTGTACAGTAAACATCCTGGCCTGACATACCTCCCACTGTACAGTAACCACCAAGGCCAGACTGACCTCCCATTGTTCAGTAACGATCACGGCTTGACATACCTCCCCCTGCACAGTAACTGCAAAGCCCGGCATACCTCCCACTGTACAGTAACGGTCACGGCTTGACATACCTCCCACTGTACCGAAACTGTCACGGCCTGACATACCTCCCACTGTACAGCATACATCACGGCCTGACAAACCTCCCACTGTACAGCATACATCACGGCCTGAAATACCTCTCAATGTACAGTAATCATCACGGCCAGATATACCTCGCACTGTACCATAACCATCACGGCTTGATATTCCTCCCGCTGTACAGAAACCATCATGGCCAGACATAACTCCCACAGTACAGTAACCATCACGGCTTGACATACCTCCCACTGTACAGTAACAATCACACCTCGACATACCTCCCACTGTACAGTAATCATCACGGCCCGACATACGTCCCACTGTACAGTAACCATCACACCCCGACATACCTCCCACTGTACAGTAACCATCATGGCCCAACATACCTCCCACTGTACAGTAACCATTATGGCCCGACATACCTCGCACTGTGCAGTAACCATCACGGTCTGACCTACCCTCCACTGTACAGTAACCATCGCGGCCCGATATAACTCCCACAGTACAGTAACCATCTCGGCCCAACATACCTCCCACTGTACAGTAACCATCACACCCTGACATACCTCCCACTGTACATTAACCATCACGGCTTGACAAACATCCCACTGCACAGTAACAGTCAAATCCCGGCATACCTCCCACTGTACAGTAACCGTCATGGCTAGACTTACCTCCCACAGTACAGTAACCACAACACCCCGACATGCCTCGCACTTTACAGTAAGCAACACGGTTTGACATACCACCCACTGCACAGTAACCGTCAAAGCCCGGCATACCTCACACCGTACAGTAACCATCCCGGCCTGACATACCTCGCACTGTACAGTCATCATCACGGCCTGATATTCCTCCCACTGTACAGTAACCATCACGGCCCGACATACCTCACACTGTACAGTAAACATCCTGGCCTGACATACCTCCCACTGTACAGTAACCACCAAGGCCAGACTGACCTCCCATTGTTCAGTAACGATCACCGCTTGACATACCTACCCCTGCACAGTAACTGCAAAGCCCGGCATACCTCCAACTGTACAGTAACCATCACGGCCCGACATAACACCTACTGTACAGAAACTGTCACGGTCTGACATACCTCCCACTGTACAGCATACATAACGGCCCGACATACCTCTCACTGTACAGTAATCATCACGGCCAGACATACCAACCACTGTACAGTAACTATCACAACCCGTCATACCTCCAACTGTACCGTAACCATCACGGCCCGACATACTTCGCACTGTACCATAACCATCACGGCTTGATATTCCTCCCACTGTACAGAAACCATCATTGCCAGACATACCTCCCACTTTACATGAACCACCAAGGCCCGACATGCCTAGCACTGTACAGTAACCATCACGGCTTGACAAACCTCCCACTGTACAGTAACCAACACGGCCTGACATAACTCCCACTGTACAGTAACCATCACGGCTTGACATACCTCCCACTGTACAGTAACCATCACACCCCGACATACCTCCCACTGTACAGTAATCATCACGGCCCGACATACGTCCCACTGTACAGTAACCATCACACCCCGACATACCTCCCACTGTACGGTAACCATCATGGCCCAACATACCTCCCACTGTACAGTAACCATTATGGCCCGACATACCTCCCTCTGTGCAGTCACCATCACGGCCTGACCTACCCTCCACTGTACAGTAACCATCGTGGCCCGATATAACTGCCACTGTACAGTAACCATCACGGCCCGACATACCTCCCACTGTACAGTAACCATCACACCCTGACATACCTCCCACTGTACAGTAACCATCACACCCCGACATACCTCCCACTGTACAGTAACCATCACAGGCCGATATACATCCCACTGTACAGTAACCATCACGGCCTGACATACCTCCCACTGTACAGTAACCATCACGGCGGGGAATACCTCCCACTGTACAGTAACCATCACGGCCTGACATACTCCCACTGTACAGTAACCATCACACCCTGACATACCTCCCATTGTATAGTAACAATCGCACCTCGACATTCCACACACTGTACAGTCACCATCGCGGCCCGATATACCTCCCACTGTACAGTAACCATCACGGCCTGACATACCTCCCACTGTACAGTAACCATCACGGCCCGACATACCTACCACTGTACAGTAATCATCACACCCCGAAATACCTCCCACTGTACCTTAACCATCACGGCCCGACATACCTCGCACTGTACCATAACCATCACGGCTTGATATTCCTCCCACTGTCCACAAACCATCATGGCCAGACATACCTCCCACTGTACAGTAACCATCACGGCTTGACATACCCCCCACTGTACAGTAACCATCACGGCCTGACATACCTCCCACTGTACAGTAACCATCACGGCTTGACATACCCCCCACTGTACAGTAACCATCACACCCCGACATACCTCCCACTGTACAGTAACAATCACGGCCCGACATACGTCCCACTGTACAGTAACCATCACACCCCGAAATACCTCCCACTGTACCGTAAGCATCACGGCCTGACATACCACTCATTGTACAACAACCATCATGGCCCCACATAACTCCCACTGTACAGTATCAATCACACCCCGACATACCTCCCACTGTACAGCAACCATCACGGCCTGACATACCTCCCACTGAACAGTAACCATCACGGCCCGTCATACCTCTCACTGTACAGTAATCATCACAGTCTGACATATCTCCCACTGTACAATAAGCATCACAGACCCAAATATCTCTCACTGTACAAGAACCATCACGGCCTGACATACCCTCCACTGTACAGTAACCATCACGGCCCGACATACCTCCCACTGTACAGTAACAATCACGGCGCGACATACCTCCAACTGTACAGTAACCATCATACCCCGACATACATCCCACTGTACAGAAACCATCACGGTCTGACATAAATCCCACTATACAATAACCATCAAGGCCCGAAATTCCTCACACTGTACAGTAACCATGACACCCTGACATTCCTCCCAGTGTACAGTAACCATCACACCCTGACATACCTCCCATTGTACCGTAACCATCATGGCCCGACATACCTCCCACTGTACAGTAACCACCAAGGCCCGACATACCTCGCATTGTTCAGTAACGATCACGGCTTGACATACCTCCCCCTGCACAGTAACTGCAAAGCCGGGCATACCTCCCACTGTACAGTAACCATCACACCCCGACATACCTCCCATTGTACAGTAACCATCACGCCCCGACATTCCTCACACTGTACAGTAACCATCACGGCCCGACATACCTCCCACGGTGCAGTAACCATCACGGCCTGACATACCCTCCACTGTACAGTAACTATCGCGGCCCGATATACCTCCCACTGTATAGTAACCATCACGGTCTGATATACCTCCCACTGTACAGTAACCATCACGACCCGAAATACCTACCACTGTACAGTAACCATCACGGCCCGACATACCTCCCACTATACTGTAACAATCACGGCCCGACATACCTCCAACTGTACAGTAACCATCACACCCCGACATACCTCCCACTGTACAGTAACCATCACGGTCTGACATAGATCCCACTATACAATAACCATCAAGGCCCGAAATTCCACACACTGTACAGTAACCATGACACCCTGACATTCCTCCCAGTGTACAGTAACCATCACACCCTGACATACCTCCTATTGTACAGTAACCATCATGGCCCGACATACCTCCCACTGTTCAGTAACCATCACGGCCTGACATACCCTCCACTGAATAGTAACTATCGCGGCACGATATACCTCCCACTGTATAGTCACCATCACGGCCTGACGTACCTCCCACTGTACAGTAACCATCACGACCCGAAATACCTACCACTGTACAGTAACCATCACGGCCTGACATTCCTCCCATTGTACAAAAACCATCAGGGCCCGACATACCTACCACTGTACAGTATCAATCACACCCCGACATACCTCTCACTGTACAGAAACCACCACATTCTGACATACCTCCCACTGTACAATAACCATCACAGCCCCAAATATCTCTCACTGTACAATAACCATCATGGCCTGACATACCTCCCATTGTACAGTAACCATCACACTCTGACATACCTCCCACTGTAGAGTAACCATCACGTCCCGACATACCTCCCACATTACAGTAACCATCACGGTCTGACATAGATCCAACTATACAATAACCATCACGGCCCGAAATTCCTCACACTGTACAGTAACCATCACAGTCCCAAATATCTCTCACTGTACAATGAACATCACACCCTGACATACCTCCCACTGTACCGTAACCGTCACGGCCTGACATACCTCCCACTGCACAGTAACCACCCCGGCCTGAATTAACTCCCATTGTACAGTAACCATCACGCCCGACATTCCTCACACTGTACAGTTACCATCACGGCCCGACATACCTCCCACTGTACAGTAACCATCACACCCCGACATTCCTCCGATTGTACAGTAACCATCACACCCCGACATACCTCCCATTGTACAGTAACCATCACGCCCCGACATTCCTCACACTGTACAGTAACCATCACGGCCCGACATACCTCCCACGGTGCAGTAACCATCACGGCCTGACATACCCTCCACTGTACAGTAACTATCGCGGCCCGATATACCTCCCACTGTATAGTAACCATCACGGCCTGATATACCTCCCACTGTACAGTAACCATCACGACCCGAAATACCTACCACTGTACAGTAACCATCACGGCCCGACATACCTCCCACTATACTGTAACAATCACGGCCCGACATACCTCCAACTGTACAGTAACCATCACACCCCGACATACCTCCCACTGTACAGTAACCATCACGGTCTGACATAGATCCCACTATACAATAACCATCAAGGCCCGAAATTCCACACACTGTACAGTAACCATGACACCCTGACATTCCTCCCAGTGTACAGTAACCATCACACCCTGACATACCTCCTATTGTACAGTAACCATCATGGCCCGACATACCTCCCACTGTTCAGTAACCATCACGGCCTGACATACCCTCCACTGAATAGTAACTATCGCGGCACGATATACCTCCCACTGTATAGTCACCATCACGGCCTGACGTACCTCCCACTGTACAGTAACCATCACGACCCGAAATACCTACCACTGTACAGTAACCATCACGGCCTGACATTCCTCCCATTGTACAAAAACCATCAGGGCCCGACATACCTACCACTGTACAGTATCAATCACACCCCGACATACCTCTCACTGTACAGAAACCACCACATTCTGACATACCTCCCACTGTACAATAACCATCACAGCCCCAAATATCTCTCACTGTACAATAACCATCATGGCCTGACATACCTCCCATTGTACAGTAACCATCACACTCTGACATACCTCCCACTGTAGAGTAACCATCACGTCCCGACATACCTCCCACATTACAGTAACCATCACGGTCTGACATAGATCCAACTATACAATAACCATCACGGCCCGAAATTCCTCACACTGTACAGTAACCATCACAGTCCCAAATATCTCTCACTGTACAATGAACATCACACCCTGACATACCTCCCACTGTACCGTAACCGTCACGGCCTGACATACCTCCCACTGCACAGTAACCACCCCGGCCTGAATTAACTCCCATTGTACAGTAACCATCACGGCCCGACATACCTCCCACTGTACAGTAACCATCACACCCCGACATTCCTCCCACTGTACAGTAACCATCACGGCCTGACATACCTCCCACTGCACAGTAACCATGCCGGCCTGAATTACCTCACACTGTACAGTAACCATCACGGCCCGACATACCTCACACTATACAGTTACCATCACGGACCGACATATCTCCCACTGTACAGTAACCATCACGGCCCGACATACCTCCCACTGTATATTAACCATCACGGCCGGACATACCTTATACTGTACAGTAACCATCACAGCCCCAAATATCTCACACTGTACAGTAACCATCACAGCCCCAAATATCTCTCACTGTACAATGACCATCACACCCTGACATACCTCCCGCTGTACAGTAACCGTCACGGCCTGACATACCTCCCACTGCACAGTAACCATCCCGGCCTGAATTACCTCCCATTGTACAGTAACCATCACGCCCGACATTCCTCACACTGTACAGTTACCATCACGGCCCGACATACCTCCCACTGTACAGTAACCATCACGGCCGGGCATACCTCCCAATGTACAGTAGCCATCACACCCCGACATACCTCCCACTGTACAGTAACCATCACGGCCTGACATACCTCCCACTGCACAGTAACCATCCCGGCCTGAATTACCTCACACTGTACAGTAACCATCACGGCCCGACATACCTCACACTGTACAGTTACCATCAGGGACCGACATATCTCCCACTGTACAGTAACCATCACGGCCCGACATTTCTCACACTGTACAGTTACCATCACGGCCCGACATACCTCCCACTGTATATTAACCATCACGGCCGGACATACCTTATACTGTACATTAACCATCACAGCCCCAAATATCTCTCACTGTACAATAACCATCACGGTCCGACATACCTCCCACTGTACAGTAACCATCACGGCCCGACAAACCTCCCACTGTACAGTAACCATCACGGCCCGACATACCTCCCACCGTACAGTAACCATCACGGCCCGTTCTACCTCACACTGTGCAGTAACCATCACGGCCTGACCTACCCTCCACTGTACAGTAACCATCACGGCCCGATATACCTCCCACTGTACAGTAACCATCACGGCCTGACATACCTCCTATTGTACAGTAACCATCATGGCCCGACATACCTACAACTGTACACTAACCATCACACCCCGACATACCTCCCATTGTACAGTAAACATCACGACCTTACATACCACCCACTGTGCAGTAACCATCAGGGCCTGACATACCCTCCACTGTACAGTAACAATCACGGCCCGATATACCTCCCACTGTACAGTAACCATCACACCCCGACAAACCTCCCACTGTACAGTAACCATCACGGCCCGACATACCTCCCACTGTACAGTAACCATCACGGCCCGTACTACCTCCCATTGTACAGTAAACATCACGACCTTACATACCTCCCACTGTGCAGTAACCATCAGGGCCTGACATACCGTCCACTGTACAGTAACCATCACGGCCCGATATACCTCCCACTGTACAGTATCAATCACACCCCGACATACCTCCCACTGAACAGTAACCATCACGGCCCGACATACCTCTCACTCTACAGTAACCACCACATTCTGACATACCTCCCACTGTACAATAACCATCACAGCCCCAAATATCTCTCACTGTACAATTACCATCATGGCCTGACATACCCTCCAGTGTGCAGTAACCATCACGGCCCGACATAGCTCCCATTGTACAGTAACCATCACACTCTGACATACCTCCCACTGTAGAGTAACCATCACGTCCCGACATACCTCCCACATTACTGTAACCATCACGGTCTGACATAGATCCCACTATACAATAACCATCACGGCCCGAAATTCCTCACACTGTACAGTAACCATCACAGCCCCAAATATCTCTCACTGTACAATGACCATCACACCCTGACATACCTCCCACTGTACAGTAACCGTCACGACCTGACATACCTCCCACTGCACAGTAACCATCCCGGCCTGAATTACCTCCCATTGTACAGTAACCATCACGCCCGACATTCCTCACACTGTACATTAACCATCACGGCCGGACATACCTCCCACTGTACAGTAACCATCACAGCCCGACATTCCTCCGATTGTACAGTAGCCATCACACCCCGACATACCTCCCACTGTACAGTAACCATCACTGCCTGACATACCTCCCACTGCACAGTAACCATCCCGCCCTGAATGACCTCACACTGAACAGTAACCATCACGCCCCGACATACCTCACACTGTACAGTTACCATCACGGACCGACATACCTCCCACTGTACAGTAACCATCATACCCCGACATATCTCCCACTGTACTGTAACCATCACGGCCCGACATTCCTCACACTGTACAGTTACCATCACGGCCCGACATACATCCCACTGTACATTAACCATCACGGCCGGGCATACCTCCCACTGTACAATAACCATCACACCCCGACATACCTCCCACTATACAGTAACCATCACGGTCCGACATACCTCCCACTGTACAGTAACCATCACGGCCCGACATACCTCCCACTGTACAGTAACCATGACGGCCCGTACTACCTCCCACTGTGCAGTAACCATCACGGCCTGACCTACCCTCCACTGTACAGTAACCATCACGGCACGATATACCTCCCACTGTACAGTAACCATCATGGCCCGATATACCTCCCACTGTACAGTAACCATCACGGCCTGACATACCTCCCACTGTACATTAAACATCACGGCTTGACAAACATCCCACTGCACAGTAACAATCAAATTCCGCCATACCTCCCACTGTACAGTAACCGTCATGGCTAGACTTACCTCCCACAGTACAGTAACCACAACACCCCGACATACCTCCCACTTTACAGTAACCATCACGGTTTGACATACCACCCACTGTACAGTAACCGTCAAAGCCCGGCATACCTCACACGGTACAGTAACCATCCCGGCCTGACATACCTCCCACTGTACAGTAACCATCACACCCCGACATATCTCCCACTGTACAGTAATCATCACGGCCCGACATACGTCCCACTGTACAGTAACCATCACACCCCGACATACCTCACACTGTACAGTAACCATCATGGCCCAACATACCTCCCACTGTACAGTAACCATTACGGCCCGACATACCCTCCACTGTACAGTAACCATCGCGGCCCGATATAACTCCCACAGTACAGTAACCATCACGGCCCGACATACCTCCCACTGTACAGTAACCATCACACCCTGACATATCTCCCACTGTACATTAACCATCACGGCTTGACAAACATCCCACTGCACAGTAACAGTCAAATCCCGGCATACCGCCCACTGTACAGTAACTGTCATGGCTAGACCTACCTCCCACAGTACAGTAACCACAACACCCCGACATACCTCCCACTTTACAGTAACCATCACGGTTTGACATACCACCCACTGCACAGTAACCGTCAAAGCCCGGCATACCTCACATGGTACAGTAACCATCCCGGCCTGACATACCTCGCACTGTACAGTCACCATCACGGCCTGATATTCCTCCACTGTACAGTAACCATCACGGCCCGACATACCTCACACTGTACAGTAAACATCCTGGCCTGACATACCTCCCACTGTACAGTAACCACCAAGGCCAGACTGACCTCCCATTGTTCAGTAACGATCACGGCTTGACATACCTCCCCCTGCACAGTAACTGCAAAGCCCGGCATACCTCCCACTGTACAGTAACCATCACGGCCCGACATAACTCCTACTGTACAGAAACTATCAAGGCCCGACATACCTCTCACTGCACAGTAATCATCACGGCCACACATACCAACCACTGTACAGTAACTATCACAACCCGTCATACCTCCAACTGTACCGTAACCATCACGGCCCGACATACCTCGCACTGTACCATAACCATCACGGCTTGATATTCCTCCCACTGTACAGAAACCATCATGGCCAGACATACCTCCCACTTTACATGAACCACCAAGGCCCGACATGCCTAGCACTGTACAGTAACCATCACGGCTTGACAAACCTCCCACTGTACAGTAACCATCACGGCCTGACATACCTCCCACTGTACAGTAACCATCACGGCCCGACATACCTACCAATGTACAGTAATCATCACACCCCGAAATACCTCCCACGGTACCGTAACCATCACGGCCCGACATACCTCGCACTGTACCATAACCATCACGGCTTGATATTCCTCCCACTGTCCAGAAACCATCATGGCCAGACGTACCTCACACTTAACATTAACCACCAAGGCCCGACATGCCTAGCACTGTACAGTAACCATCACGGCTTGACAAACCTCACACTGTACAGTAACCATCACGGCCTGACATACCTCCCACTGTACAGTAACCATCACGGCTTGACATACCTCCCACTGTACAGTAACCATCACACCCCGACATACCTCCCACTGTACAGTAACAATCACGGCCCGACATATGTCCCACTGTACAGGAACCATCACACCCCGACATACCTCCCACTGTACAGTAACCATCATGGCCCCTCATACCTCCCACTGTACAGTAACCATCACGGCCCGACATACCTCCAACTGTACAGTAACCATCACACCCCGACATTCCACACACTGTACAGTAACCATCGCGGCCCGATATACCTCCCACTGTA